>NC_045629.1:16003409-16306439 GCF_009829155.1 Mustela erminea | reverse complement strand
TGGAGGCATAATACTCCATAATGTATATGGACCACATCTTCCTTATCCATTCGTCCGTTGAAGGGCATCTTGGTTCTTTCCATAGTTTGGCGACCATGGCCATTGCTGCTATAAACATTGGGGTACAGATGGCCCTTCTTCTCACCACATCTGTATCTTTGGGGTAAATACCCAGTAGTGCAATTGCAGGGTAATAGGGAAGCTCTATTTTTAATTTCTTGAGGAATCTCCACACAGTTCTCCAAAGAGGCTGCACCAACTTGCATTCCCACCAACAGTGGAAGAGGGTTCCCCTTTCTCCACATCTTCTCCAACACATGTTGTTTCCTGTTTTGTTAATTTTGGCCATTCTAACTGGTGTAAGGTGATATCTCAAGGTGGTTTTAATTTGAATCTCCCTGAGGGCTAATGATTATGAACATTTTTTCATGTGTCTGATAGCCATTTGTATGTCTTGATTGGAGAAGTGTCTGTTCATATCTTCTTCCCATTTTTTCATATGTTTGCCTGTTTCGTGTGTGTTGAGTTTGAGGAGTTCATTATAGATCCTGGATATCAACCTTTTGTCTATACTGTCATTTGCAAATATCTTCTCCCATTCTGTGGGCTGCCTCTTTGTTTTTTTGACTGTTTCCTTTGCTGTGCAGAAGCTTTTGATTTTGATGAAGTCCCAAAAGTTTATTTTCACTTTTGTTTCCTTTGCCTTTGGAGACATATCTTGAAAGAAGTTGCTGTGGCTGATATCGAAGAGATTACTGCCTATGTTCTCCTCTAGGATTCTGATGGATTCCTGTCTCATGTTGAGGTCTTTTATCCATTTTGAGTTTACATGGACGGGACTGGAAGAGATTATGCTGAGTGAAATAAGTCAAGCAGAGAGAGTCAATTATCATATGGTTTCACTTATTTGTGGAGCATAACAAATACCATGTAGGACAAGGGGTGTTAGAGAGGAGAAGGGAGTTAGGGTAAATTGGAAGGGGAGGTGAATCATGAGAGACTATGGACTCTGAAAAACAATCTGAGGGGTTTGAAGTGGCGGGGGTGTGGGAGGTTGGGGTACCAGGTGGTGGGTATTATAGAGGGCACGGATTGCATGGAGCACTGGGTGTGGTGAAAAAATAATGAATACTGTTTTTCTGAAAATAAATAAACTGAAAAAATTAAAAAAAAAAGAAATATGGGTTGATTTTTCTAGCATAGGGAATTACTTTTTCTAGGGATCATATATTATCAATAACCAATGGAAGTTAGTGATATAATCAATAAATTCCATGTGACTAAAGGTACAAAAATGAAGGAAGACTAAAAAGCTTGAACGAATTATGAAAAACAGAGATATTTGGCAAATTCTTTTTTTTCTTTTTTTTTTTTTGGTAGAACTAGGGTTTGTTAAACTATGCCTTAGTATATAGGCTCTGGAGATTGCCCATGGTGTTCTTGATGTTCTGCCAGTTCTTCTGGAGCAGTGACACCAGGAGACTGATAGCTACATGGATGTTGTACACAAGCTTATCATCTGTTACCTTCACGTGACCAGTGGCCACCACCAGGCACAGCACCTTCTTCATCTGTAATTTGATCATGGACTTTACCCATTTTGCCACCATTTTCTCATTGAGCATCAGCAAGGAAGGGAACTTGCCAGCCTTCTTCAGGCCTGGGCCCAGGATTCATGGTATCTGCTTGACCAGGGATTCTGAAGCCAAAAAGGTATCATATTTCTTGGCCAGCTTCTTGACTAATATTTTTATTCTTGTTGAGTTTCTTTAGTGCCTCAATGTCCATGTGGGGCATATCCACAGCTTTGACCTCATCATAGTGCTGCTGGTCCCCCAAAATACATAAGGAGAACTTGAGGTGAGAAGTGGACTTAAACCTGATGGTGCCCGAGAAACATTTGCCCTTCTGAGGGTCATAGTTCTTCAAACTGATCTGCAGCTCCTCCGTCTGCAAAAACTTCCTGCAAGCCTCTTTCAGGGTATTGTGGGAGACTTTGCTGCTCATGGGCTTGTTCCACACTAATAGGAGAAAAGTAGGCAAAGAATTTTAGGCATTAGTTTGTAGATCATGTAAGACACTAAAGATCTGGGTGAGACATGATTGGAAATGAGACTTTTTAAAAGATTAATATAGTGTTAATCTATTTAGTGGCATGACTCACACAGAAAATAAAGGTGAGGGATAGATTATGATGTTGTGGAAAACTACACAATTGTGAAGTGACAAAGGTTTGAATAATGATGAAGGCATTTGGATTAGACCTGAAATGTGGATTAGCATGATTTGGAATGAGTGCTATGGAAGACAGAAGAGTCAAAAATGACTGAGGTTTTCACCTGAAGTGGTGAAGAGAAGTGTGGAAACTTTCACAGGATCAAAAATAGATGATGAATAGAAAAATGAAGAACAGCAGCAACAAACTAAAAAGCAATGTGTATCTATAGCATCCCACCACCCAATGTTGTTAAAAGCTGGAACCCACCATTCTCCCTCTTCACTAGCTCCTTGACTGTGTCAACTCAAAACTTGACAATGTGGCTGACAGTCCCATTTGCCCTTAGAGGCCAAATAGCATTCACTGTCATTGCAAATAACAGCATTTCCTCAGTGAAGGTTGAACTAAATTACTTTAACAAGGCTAAATTAAAAATCAAACATGTTGATGCATTTAATGTGAGGTACAGAGGACATAAAAGATCATCAAAAATGAGTGGCAATATTGATTGTCATAAACAACCCTTCATGGAATAAAATAGATTCAGTGCTGACCCCTTGGAATGCAGTTACCCTATTTCTAGTATATTTACTTATAGGTTATGTAATTTAGGAGAATTATTTCTTTTTTACCTTTAATGTGTTATCTTAACCTTTCTTTCCTCACCACAATCTATTTTTCTCATAAATGAGGATAATGATGATAATAGTAATTCCATATTTAAGTTTAGAATTTTATGAAAGTCTTTCATTCCTTTATATTAAATGTGTAAAATAGATTAAATATATGTAATTATAGCTGGCTTTTATTTATAAATAAAATCTTACAGATTTTAAAGATGTTCTGACAAACAACTTGGATATTATGAAGCAGTAAAATTTTTATTGACTCTGCTGAACTTTTACTTTATTTTCATCCATTTTCTAATGGAAGAATGTGCCCTACCTGAGCCGTACTATTTTGGAAGTTTTAATTTTGTAAAATAGCAGAGGATGGTCTTTTAATTTGGTTATGTTATAAAATGCTGGAAAACATCATGAAATTATCTGAAATTTGTTTAGATTAAATCTTTACAAAATATCTTAGATTAAATCTTACAATTCATATCTAAGAAAACTATAGATGAAGTTAAAAAATTATGGCAGAAATTCTTGGCATTAGTATGATAATTTGTTGTTGAAAATTTGGTGATCTTCTTTTACTAACTTAGAAAAAAATATATTTTTAAATATTGATTCTTTATCTTTATGGACAGTTTCACTAAATCCTAGAATAACATGTGTCAAACTATGGAAAATATTGTTCCATGAGCTTAAATATAAATAAGTACAACTTGGTTTCTATAAATTTATGATTGATCCAGCCACATTATGCTATTATAAGAAGTTAGAAGTATTTTTGGAATAAATGCATAAGCCCTTTGTCTGCTTAATTACTATAAAGTGTGGCAATCGTGCTCTTCTGACTAATATCTGTTATCAGAATTGCAGTACTGGGTAGGGTATGTCATGGATATGAAGCAGATTAAGAGTTCTTATTTTTTTTTCATACTACATATTCAGAATGTGTAATTCAGCACTAACATACAACACTGCATGAATCATACTCCCATTCTTCAACCTAATATCCCAATAAATCCATAGTAGTGTCTCCAGACATTTCTGCCAATCCTACAAGTATATCCCGTCTTTAGCCCATTCATTATTCTACCCAAGTTTTCTCTCTAACACATAGACCCAATTATATCCTTCCTAGCTTCAGAGCTATGTCTATAGAGTAAACTCGTTTTGTTTTGTTCAAAGTCCTTCAGAATTTGGCTGTTGCAAACATTTTATTCTCTCAATAAATAATTACTAAATCCTTGCTCATTGTAGAACCTCTGTGGCAGCAAGGGTTCCTGGGGACAGGGGAGGAGAAGAATGGTCTCTGCCCTCGTGTAGTGCATAGAGAACAAGCAATTACAATCCAGCGTGGTCAGTGCTTATTCTTTGCACATGTGTAAAGATCAGCTCAAACTGGAATAGTGTCTGAGACCTGTTTAACATCTAGTTCATCAGATGGAAAAGAAGTGAAAGGATCTTCTGGAAAAGGAAAATGACTTTCACAAAATCTCAAAAGCATTACCAAATGTCATATGCCCCACAAAAGGCAAATAATTCCCTACACCTGCACGTAGGGTTTCAGGAGAGTCTTGGACAGGTAAGATGGTGGAGGCAATTACAAGTAGCTTTCTGTTCAAAGGGATGTGGTCTTTATCAAACTATAGAAGGAATCATTAAAGGGTTTTGAAAGGTGCATGAAAGATTATCTGTAGGGAAATAGAACAAAGGAGGATATACAGAATGAAGCGAGGATCTGTGCAGAGGAGAGCAGGTAGCTGAGCTAGAAGGAGGCAGCTGACAGGATATGAAGACTGGGCGCACTGGTGAAATGTAATAAAAGTAGCATTGTCATGATTTCACGATGAGGCGGATAGAGAGGAAAAAGAGGAATGCAAGATGACCTCTATGTTTCCAGCTCATGCAAATGGCAAAATGCTGTCTAACACTCCAAAAAGAGAATGCAGAACTAGAAGACAGTCTGAATCAAAGTAGGGAAAGAAGAGATTAAAAAGGTTAGTTTGGATCCCATTGAGTCTGAAATCCCATTAGGGATCTGAGTAGAAATGTTGTACCATACCCAGTTGGGTAGAAAAGCCTCTAGTTTAGAAGATAATTATGAACTTAACTATTGGTCTGAGAATCATTCAGAAGCAGCTGAATAGGGGCAAAAATTAGCCAATGGTTGTTTTCAAAAGTCCATACTCAAGATGGTCTTTTTCTGGGTCAGATTTACAGATACATTTGATGTACCCTTTACCTGCTCCTATTTTTTTCTGTTTTTCTTTTTATAAAAGCCTCAATGAATTTACTCACTTCTCCTTTTAGACACGTTCTCCACTGGCCAATATATTACCGCTACTACATGATCCATCAGTGAAGTTTACATCTATTGGGTTAAAAAATTCTTATAAAAAAACTCTTAAGGTATTATTATAACTTTTCTAAGCGATGATATGTTTTTGTTCTTGTTTAATTAATTAGGCACTCACCCTATTATTATGTTTTCCATTTGAGTTGCAGTGTACATTGAAAGTATACTAATTTTATAAAACTTAACATACCTTCAATATATTGAATCCTTCTATCTTTCACTACCTATAGTGAGAAATTTACTTCAATGGCATTTACTGTTTACTTGGATAATCTGCCTGAATTTGTTATGTGTTTCTTGTTAATATAGATTTATTCTTTGTTCCTCCCCTTAATGTTCACAATCATGTATTAGTCTCTATTTGACCCACTTCCACAATTACTTTAGTTAATTTGCTTGACTGTCCTAAATCATCCACAATATAAAAAGAGAAAACAATTCCCAGGGATGAAGCCAAAACTGATACAAAAATACATAGCTAAGTATATATCAAATTCTAGTTCATAAAAGCTAAAATTGTGGTAACTTGTTCTAAGGGTGTAGAAGAAAAATTAAATCTCACTGATAATCAACGAAGAGTAGAAAATCAACATTTTCTAAAGATAAAATTCTGATAAATATTCTAATGCTTTGTATGAAGACATTGTCATAAATAAGAACATTATAGAAATAGTACCCAAATATGAGGAACTAAAAATGTAAGCTATTTAACTATAAGTAGAAGAGATTGTATTTCTTCCTTTCCTAAAACTATCTAATAAATCAGAAAAATATAAAGAAACACCTCAGTGTTTTTGACACATGTTGCTCCTTTTAGCCATGAATCAAAATGTAACTCCAGTTCTATATCCTTAAATAAAAGAGCAGTCTTAGGCTTATGGATAAACTGAACAAGAAGTACAGAAACCTAACACTGTGATGACAGATGATACTTTCACTGAGTTTTAATTCTTTCCTAAGACCCATAGGAAGGACTTGGAAGGGCATTAATATCAAGGGGATTTGGGGCATTGTAGGGCTTTGCTCTTCTTGTGCTTGATTTGCCCATCATAAAAGAATACAACTCTCTGAACTTGCAGTTAACCAGTTTTCCATAGACAGACAATACCATGCAACTTAGAAGTAAGACAAATGATATCATAGAAGTAAAGCCAGAGCTTGAGTCTATAAGAACAAGGCTGAGAGAGAAACAACTTATATAGGACCTTCCTTTGCAAAAGGAGAGCATATCCCTGTATGAGAGAAATGACTAGATTAAGGGATATTGGACTAAAGTTGTCTCTTACACTTACCCTAAATCCTTTATATATGTGATGATTATTTGCCTTTCAGGATTTATTTTGAATTTTTAGGGCAGAAAAATTATTCTGTGTGCTAATGTATGATGATACATGACATTATTCATTTGTCAAAACCCACAGAATGTACAACACAAAGAGTGAACATTAATGTAAACTCCAGAATTTAGTTAATAATAGTGTGTCAATATTGGCTCATCAATTATAAGAAATGTACCACACTAACGCAAGGTTTTCATAATAGAGATAAACATGTGAGGGAAGAGAGAGATATAGTGGAATTCTGTAGTTTTTGCCCAGCTTATCTGTAAAACAAAAACTGATCTTTTGAAAAAGTCTATTAATTAAAAAAAAAATATGAAATTGCTCTCTGTAAAATCCAAAATCAGAGAAGTAGAAAGAAGGAAAAAAATTACCGAAAATCTTACAACTCAGAGATAACTGCTCTTAAGATTTTCTAGTGTTGTTGTTCGTTCGCTATTTTTTTCTTTCTCCCTCCCTGTTTCTCTCCCTCCTTTTCCTTGTCCTCTTCTGCTCCTTATCTCCTTTTTCCTCTTGTATTCTGTTTTTCAGAATTCAAGTTAGAAGCATAGATTGGTTTATTCTGCCTCTGCATGGATTTTAATCCTGGCTCTGCTTCTAAATAAATGTGTGGACTTAAGCAGGTTATCTACCACTTGTGCTTCAATTTCCTCTTTTATAAAATAGGAACAATAGCAGTTTTTAATCTCATTGGATTGTTGAGAGGATTGGCTGTAAGGATACTTGGTAAGAGTTGATCTCACTACTAGTGCATTATGAATACTATGTTACTTCTCTTACTCCTTCATATTCTATTCTTTTTTTTAAATTTTTTTTAAAATTTTATTTATTTATTTGACAGAGAGAGATGACAAGCAGGCAGAGAGAGAGGAGGAAGCAGGCTCCTTGCTGAGCAGAGAGCCCGATGCGGGACTCGATCCCAGGACCCTGAGATCATGACCTGAGCCGAAGGCAGTGGCTTAACCCACTGAGCCACCCAGGCGCCCCTCATATTCTATTCTTAATACAGTGTTACTGTATGTCAATGAAATGGAATAAATATCATCTTTAAGGTGGCCAACGCCATCAATTATTTTTATCAATCCCCTTTTGATGAACTGAGTTTATTTCTACGGAGGAGGGAACATGGATGGCTTTTATATTGTGCTGTAGTAAATATCCTCATCCATGAATCTTTACTGATTTATTATCTCCTTAGAATAAATTCCTATCCATGGAATTGCTGGACTCCCAATTACTTTTAAGCTCAATTACCTTTATGTGGTATATTTGGGTCTTCATGAACTTTCACTTAACCTGCTTCTCCAACCTCAGCTGTTTTCATTCCTCCTAATTGCTACTTCCATTCTTCTTTCACCTTCCATTTATTTTAGGACACTGGAAGGCCCTCCAGTACTCTATACCCTTTTCCTTTCTTGGGCACTTGCATAAATTTCTCCCTTTGCTTAAAGCAGAGTCAACACAATTTCAGTTTATCAGCTATTTCCGTATGTATGTTTCTTACTAGACTACAAGCCTCATGAAAACAAGAAGCATCTACTTCTGTCTTTGGAGGGTATTTCATCTCACTTCTGACCCCAACTGAAGTAATGAATCTGGTGTTCTAGACCGGAAAGCTCCTCCTGTCCTGGGGTAAATTAAGATCCCGATTTAATTATCTATATAAATGAAATTTTATAAAAATTGATGTGGCTACCTTGTGTAAATCTCACTACCAGAGTGGCTTCCCATGGTTCACTGAGACCCTAAAAGCAGCACATAGTTTCTGGTAACACTTTTTGCCCAGATTAGGATCTTGGATTTGGGAAGCTAAATTCCCATAATTTTCCCATAAATTTCCCTTAATTTTCCCATAAATTCCACAAGAATTTATGCCAATAATCTACATTTTTCTCTTTATATTTACCATATCAATTCCTCCTGTTCTTGAAACTAAAGTTAGCATCAGAAAGATTATGGTGGGGATGACCTTCAAAATTTTCTGTCTTCCTTTCTTCTGCATATGAGCCCTGAATAATCCCCAGGACTGTGAATATGATGAATTTTATTTCTCTGATGAGCTTGTGTTAAATGGCACAGTTGACCTTAAGAGATTATCTGTGTGAGACTTAGCTAATCACAGGTCCTTAAAAGCTGAGAGTGGTCTCTATTGGTTGCTGAAGAGGAAGTTAGAGATTTGATGCAAAACGATTTGACACTCCATTACTGACTTAAAGATGAAGAAGCCATGTTGCAAGGAATTTGATGATGTCTAGGATCCTAGAGCAGCCCCAACCAACTGGAAGCCAGCAAGAAGACAGAAACTTAGTCCTATAATTGCAAGAACTAAATTCTGACAATAATAGGAATGATCTTGGAACTGGATTTTTCTTCAGGCCTCCCTCATGATAAGTCAGTTTATCCAACACCCTGGTTCTAGCCTTGTGATATTTTAAGGGAAAGCTCAGATATACTGTGCTTAACTTCAGACCAACAGAATTATACAGTGATAAATGGACATTGTCTTAAACTACTAATTTTGTGATTATTGTGAAGCACTAGACAGCTAAGTGGGAATGGAAAAGTAGAGTGTGTGCCCAGGTGGCCCTGAAAAATATCTCTGCTTCCTGTTTTGAGCATTCTTGAGAGTCTGGAAGTATTTGTCCAGTAAATGAACATGAATCAGATCAGTGGGGGACATAATAAAGAAGGCACACACTGGGAAAGAACTGCAGCCTGCCGTGGGTTGTACCAAGGCTCTGCACAGCTACAGAATGCCTGATTGCCTCTCTACTGATGATAAATAACCAGGTTCTATTCGTGTAGCTGATAACTGGGAGTTTGAGAGTTTTACCCCTTTTTTTTTAATTTAAACTTAATGATTTTTAAATATTTTTTTATTGACTAAAACATTTCTACAACTGTGTAAAAGATGTGATAGTGAGTGGGCTATAGGAAGAAATCCCCTCTCCAGTACTGTAAGGTATTTTCATGAATACCAATGCAAGTTAATGGTAGGGAAAAGACCCCCCAACTGGTAAGTGAGTCCTCACCTAGTAAATGATCAAAATCAAAGATTCAGAAATAGTTATTAAATACCATTAGGCATAGAGCAAAAAATAGCCTTATTTCTGTACTTGAGGACACATTTATAAGAGAAGGCTCTGATGGGTTTGAGACAGAGACATAAACTAGCTCACTAAAGACATTATTAAATATTCAGGGATTTTGTGATCTGGTGGTCAAACCATTGGTAGCTTGAAATCAGTCTGTATTTTTTTCTGGCTTTATTGAGATATAATTGACATATAACACTGTGTAATTTAAAGTATATGAGATGATGATTGAAGTCAGTCCTCTTGGGAGCATTTAATCAGTAAACACTATAAATCAGGGCTTTGGGGGAAAAAGCTGGTCTATCAGCATACTAATACTACACTACATTCTTTCCATATGATATGCCACGTGCTTTCATTGTCTAACTTAAAAATCAATGATTGTCCTTAGGTAATGCATGTCTTCATCATTTGTAGATTACATAAGTACATTCTGAAGAAACCTCTAGTCAGAATTAAAATTCCATGGAGGTGGGTTAGTGGAAAGAGATTTCTTAAGGGCATTCATATTAAGGCAGGCCTTCCTGTGTTGGCAGTAAGGAAAAGAAAGGAATTTCCAGATAAGTGGAGAAGGTTCATTCAAGTCAGAGATGGGAAAAGAGAAACAAAACAAAACAAAACAACATAATAAGATGGATGCGTGGGTGTATTAATTTCCTATCAGTTATAACAGATTGCCACATATGTAGTGGCTTAAAGCAATAAAAATTTATTATCATACTACTCTGAATGTCAGAGTAAAAAAAATCAGTCAGAGGGTCTCATTCCTTCTGGAGGTTCTAGGGGAGAACTGTTTCCTTGCCTTTTTTGCTTCTAGAGGCTGCCCACATTCCTTAGATTGTGGCACACATCTCTCTGACCCCTGCTCTCTTTGTGGCATCTTTTCTCTGACTCTCTTGCTTCCGTCTTTCACATAGGACACTTGTGACTACATTGGGCCAGACTGGATAATCCTGAATAATCTCTCCATCGCAAGAACTTTAATTTAATCATGTCTGTGCAGTCTCTTTTCCCATGTAAAGTAACATATTTAAAGATTTGGGGAATTAGGATACTGACATCTTTGAGAGGCTGTTTTTCTGCCTAACATGATGGGCAACACCGGCCAGTTGATTATGGGTCTTAAATGGCAGACTGTGGAGATTAGAGATTTATTGATATTGAGCAAGGGAGTGATTTAATGAAAATAGTATTTTAATAAAATTAATATTGCAACAGATGGCTCATCAAAACTGGAAATAGTTTCTGTAGTAGATTACTCACGGTAATCTTTGTAAGACTGATTAGAGTGTGCACTAGGGAATGACACTGAGATCTGTGCTAGCATTAGGTATTGTCAGACTTTGACAGGGATGGATATAAAAAAAATCTGATGTTTCTAATATCAGATGTTAACAGCTGATTTTAAGACAAAATTCACACCTCATACACCTAGTACATTTAAAGTATACAATTCAATGATTTTTATATTCACAAACTTTTACAGCTATCACCAAAACCAACTATAAACCATTTCATCACCCCTAAATAAACACCTGTTCTCATTACCAGTAACTTGTCATTTCTCTCCCATACCTCAGCTAGAGACAACTGCTGACCTCTCTGTCTTTATAGATTTGTGTATTTTGGGCATTTTACACAAATCACACTATGTAGTCTTTCATGACTAATTTCCTTCATTTAGCCCGTTTTTAATGTTCATCCATCTTATAGCATGAATCAGTATTTTGACCATTTATTGCCAAATAATATCCCATTGTAGGAAGATGATATTTATTTATCCACTCATCAGTTGATAGACATTTGGGTTGTTTCCTTTTTTTTTTTTTTTGCTAAAGTGAGTAATGCTTTTAGAAATGTTTGTGTACAAGTTTTTTGCATAGACATATGTTTTCATTCCTTTTGGTATGTACCTATGAGTTGAAACGATAGGTTATATGGTAACTATGTTTAGAGGAACAGATTGAGGAACTGCCAGCCTAATTTCCAATGTTGGATGAGTAGTATACATTCTAACCAGCAGTGTACAAGGGTTCCAATTTTTCATTCCCTTGCCAATTTGTTAAAGTATGTCTTTTTTATTTTACCATCCAATTCTATGTGAAGTGATACCTTATTGTGGTCTTCATCTATATTTTCCTAATGACTAATGGTGTTGAATGACTATCATTCACTGTGTTTATTGGTCATTTGTATATCTTCTTTGGAGAAAAAGCTATTCAGATCCTCTGCCCGTTTTAAAGTTGTATGTATGTATCTTTTTACTACTGAGTTGTAAATTTCTTTACATTCTCTGGATACAAATCCCTTATCAAATGCATATATGAAAAAATGTTCTCTTGTTCTGTGAGTTGATTTTTATTTTCTTGATGCTATATGCTTTGAAACACAAAATGTTCTAAATTTGATGAAGTCTATCTTATCTGTTGTTTCTCTTCTCATGTTTACTTTAAAGTCATATGTAAGAAGGCTTTGCCTGGCCCATATTCATGAAGATTACTCCTATGTTTTCTTCTAAGAATTGTATAGTTTTAACTCCTACATTGAGGTTTATGATCCATTTGCCTGGTAAGAGGCAATGGTCCAGCTTTATTATTTTGCATGTGAATATTCAGTTACCCCAACACCATTTGCCAAAAAAGACTATTCTTTCACAACTGAATTTTCCTGGTACCTTGTCTAAAATTAACTAAACTAATCATGTGAGACTCTATTTCTGTACTCTCAGTTATATTGCATTGATTTTTGTGTCTACCCTCATTCTAGTACCACACCATCTCAATAACTGTAACCTTGTTGTACATGTTGACGTTGTGAAGTATATCTTCCAACTTTGTTCTTCCGTTTTAAGACTTTTGCCTATTTTGGACAAGAATTTTTATATGCATTTTAAGAACAGCATGTTAGTTTCTAAAAAGAATCCTGCTGGGGTTTTAGGTGGAATACATTGAATCTGTAAAACAATTTGGGGAGTATTGCCATTTTACCAATATTAAGGTTTCTGATCCAGAAACTCAGAATGTCTCTGAGTTTATTTAGATCTTCTTTAATTTCTTTCAACAGTGTTTTGTACTTTCCGAGTATATGTTCTGTCTTTGTTTTAAAAGTTTTATTCCTCATTTTGATGACATAATAAATGGAATTGTTTTTCTTAATTTCATTTTTAATTTGTTCATTTCTAGTGTATTGATTTTTACATATATATATATATATACATATAATATATATGTATATAAAGTGAACTCTCCAAATATATGGAATTCATTTATTAGTCCTAATAATATTTTTAGTTGGTTCCTTACAGTTTTCTTTGTATAATATCATGTCACCTGTAAAAAGAGTAATCTTATTTTTCTTTTCCAATCTGGATGCCTTTTATTTCATTTTCTTGCCTAATTGACCTGGCTAGAAACTTCAGTGCAATGTTGAATAAATGTAGTGAGAGAGGATATACTTTTCTTGCTGCTGACCTTAGGGAGAATTTGGTATTTTAGCATTAAGTGAAATAGTACCTTTTCAGAGATGTTTTTATCAGGATGAGGAAACTCCCTCCAATTTTCAGTGTGTTGAATGTTTTTATCATGAATAGATATTGGGTTTTGTCAAATGATTTTTCTGAAACTATTGAGATGATTATCTGGTTTTTGTCCTATTTTCCATTGATATGGTGTATTAATTGATTTTCAGGTGGTAACCCAGCTTGGCATTCCTGAGATAAATCCCACTTACCCGTGTTATATAATCCTTTTTATATGTCACTAGAATCTATTTGCTATTACAATCAGTCCTCATTATTTGCAGTTTCCATATTTGCGAATTCACTTACTCACTAAAATCTACTCATAATCCCCAAATCAATATTTGTGACATTTTTGTGGTCCATTTGTGAACATGCAGAGAACAGTGAAAAATTCTTACCCAAAGGTACACATTTCAAGCTGAAGTTGAAAAAAACAATATTCTGCTTTCTTTTTCTATCTTTCATACTTTAAACAAGTATCTTTTTGTGGTCTATTTAATGTTATATTTTCCATGTATTTGTGCTATTTGTTGATTTGCTGTTTAAAATGACTTCCAACATTAGTTCTCAAAAGCTGTCTACTGCATCTAAGTGTAAGAAGGCTGTGATGTGCCTTACATAGAAAATGCTTGTTAGATAATCTTTATTCAGGCATGAGTTATAGTGCTGTTGGCCATGAGTTCAATGTTAATGAGTCAGCAATATATATTAAATAAAGTGCTTTTAAACAGAAACACACATAAAACAGAGCTATTATTGATCAGTTGATGAAAATGTTATGACCAGAGGCTCTTGAGAACCTAACCCTGTATTTCTCTTATGAGCAATGGCTCAGTATTCACTAATTCAGGGTTCCCAGTGACTTCATAGAACATATCATCTGCAAATAATAAGACTTAATGTAAGGGTTTTTGGAGAATTTTTGTATATGTAGTCACTAGAGAATTGGTTGGTGATTTCTGTTTCTGTGATTTATTTTATTTTATTTTATTTTGCTTTGGTAGCAAAGTAATATTGGCCTTATATAATGAGTTGGAACACGTTCTTTCCTCTTCTTTTTTGGAAGGGTTTGTGAAAATTTGATATTAAGGCTTTATTTATTTATTTATTTATTTATTCATTCATTCATTTTTAATGCTTGGTAGAATTCATAAGTGAGGGAAAATGGACCTTGGCTTTGCTTTGTGAAAAGTTTTAAAATTTTTAATTGTGCAAAAATTAGAAAATTTCTAATTGTTCAGAAGAAAGTTAACTTACAGTTGGCTGGTGTCTGGGCACTAGGATTTGGGGTGGGTTCCCATCATTCCCAGAGTTGATAATACTTGCTCACTGTGTCTTACCTATTTGCACCAACAATGTGATTTATGCTGAACACCTGCTCTTCCTTCTGGGAGTCGGTAATGTTAATATGTACTAGGCAGAAGCTGTTTATATGACCAGCCTTAGGATGCTGAGTCTCTTGTGAGCTCTCATTAATCAACGTTTCACACGTGTTGTCACAACTTTTTGTTGGGGGAATTAAGCATGCACTCATGACTTCAGTGAGAGATGACCCTTGGAAACTTATGCCTCGTTTTCCTTGGGCTTTGCCACATGTACATTTTCCCTTTGCTGATTGTGTTTAGTATCCTCTCAGACATGGTGTTCTCATAGCCATGAATATAATTATGTACCGAGTCCTGTAAGTCCTCCTAGTGAATCATTCATCCTTAGGGTGGTCTTGGGAATCCCCAATATATTTATTCAATTTCTTTACCTGTTAAAGGCCTTTCAGATTTTCTATTTCTTCTTGAGTAAATTTCAATACTTTCTTTTCAAGAATTTTTCTATTTCATTAGACTTAATATTTTGTTGGCATGTAATTGTTCATAGTTCATAGATTACTTTATAATCCTTTTATTTCTGTAAGGTCAGTAGTATTGTCCCCTCTTCCATGTCTCTGTTCAGTCCAATTAAAGGTTTATCAATTTTGTTGATCTTTTCAAAAAAACACTTTGATTTCATTGATCTTCTCTATTACATTTCTATTCTCCATTCCATTAATTTACACTCTAATCTTTATTATTTCTTTCTTTCTGCTTGCTTTAGGTTTAATTTGTTCTGCTTTCTCTAGTGTTTTAAGGTAGAAAGCTTACTAGTTTGACATCTTTCTTCCTTTATTATTATTTTTATTATGAAAAGACATCTGTATGTTATACTTGGATAACTGTAAGTTAATATTTCTTTTCTTTTCTTTTTTTTTAATAAACATATAACATGTTTTTATCCCCAGGGGTACAGGTCTGTGAATCGCCAGGTTTACACACTTAACAGCACTCACGATAGCCCATACCGTCCCCAATGTCCATAACCCCACCCCCCTCTCCCAACCACCCTCCCCCTAGCAACCCTCAGTTTGTTTTGTGAGACTAAGAGTCACTTATGGTTTGTCTCCCTCCCAATCCCAGCTTGTTTCATTTATTCTTCTCCTACCCCCTTAACCTCCCATGTTGCATCTCCACTTCCTAATATCAGGGAGATCATATGATAGTTGTCTTTCTCCGAATGACTTATTTTGCTAAGCATGATACCCTCTAGTTCCATCCACGTTGTCACAAATGGCAAGATTTCATTTGTTTTGATGGCTGCATAGTATTCCATTGTGTATATATACCACATCTTCTTTGTCCATTCATCTGTTGATGGACATCTAGGTTCTTTCCATAGTTTAGCTATTGTAGACGTTGCTGCTATAAACATTCGGGTATGCGTGCCCCTTCAGATCACTATGTTTGTATCTTTAGGGTAAATACCCAGTAGTGCAATTGCTGGGTTATAGAGTAGTTCTATTTTCAACATTTTGAGGAACCTCCATGCTGTTTTCCAGAGTGGTTGCACCAGCTTGCATTCCCACCAACAGTGTAGGAGGGTTCCCCTTTCTCCGCATCCTCGCCAGCACCTGTCATTTCCTGACTTGTTGATTTTAGCCATTCTGACTGGTGTGAGGTGATATCTCATTATGGTTTTGATTTGTATTTCCCTGATGCCAAGTGATATGGAGCACTTTTTCATGTGTCTTTTGGCCATCTGGATGTCTTCTTTGCAGAAATGTCTGTTCATGTCCTCTGCCCATTTCTTGATTGGATTATTTGTTCTTTGGGTGTTGAGTTTGCTAAGTTCTTTATAGATTTTGGACACTAGTCCTTTATCTGATATGTCGTTTGCAAATATCTTCTCCCATTCTGTCAGTTGTCTTTTGATTTTGTTAACTGTTTCCTTTGCTGTGCAAAAGCTTTTGATCTTGATGAAGTCCCAATAGTTCATTTTTGCCCTTGCTTCCTTTGCCTTTCGCGATGTTCCTAGGAAGACTTTGCTGCAGCTGAGGTCAAAGAGGTTGCTGCCTGTGTTCTCCTCAAGGATTTTGATGGATTCCTTTCTCACATTGAGGTCCTTCATCCATTTGGGGTCTATTTTTGTGTGTGGTGTAATTTCATGTGTGGTGTAATTTCATTTTTCTGCATGTGGCTGTCCAATTTTCCCAACACCATTTGTTGAAGAGGCTTTCTTTTTTCCATTAGACATTCTTTCCTGCTTTGTCAAAGATCAGTTGACCATAGAGTTGAGGGTCTATTTCTGGGCTCTCTATTCTCTTATTTACCTTAGTTATTTTACCAGTTATCAACACTTAAACCCAGCCATGCTACTTAAAAAAAGAGAGAGATAATTAACATACATTATTTTTAAGTGTATACCAATGATTCTATATATGTGCATATATATGTATATATTTTGAAATGATCACCACAATAACATATATCACTATACATAGTTAACAATTTTTTTCTTATACTTTTAAGATCTACTTTCTTAGCAACTTTCAAATACATTATACAGTATTACTGTAGTTACCATGCTGTGCAATATATTTCCAGGACTTATTTACTTTATAACTGGAACTCTGTACCTTTTGACCACCTTCTTCCATTTCTCCCACTCCCAACCCCCACCTCTGGCAAACAGCAATTAATCTCTGTATCTATGAGATTTTTATTGTATTCCCCCAGAGTCCACATATAAGTTAGATCACAAAGTATTTGTTTTTCTTTGTCTGACTTATTTCACTTAATGTAACACGCTTTGAGGTAGCATCTTCAAGCTAATTGATTCTTTTGCATATTTAAATCTACTATGGAGAGTCTCTCTCTCTCTCTCTCTCTCTTTTTTTTTTTTTTTTTTTGCTGTTGAGACTCTTTAGAGAATTTTTTGTTTCAGTGATCTTGTCAACTCCAGAATTTCCATTTGGTTCTTTTTAAGTTTCTTTCTCTTTGTTGATATTCTCTATTTGATGAAACCTTGTAATTATGCCTTCATTTGCTTCTTTAAGAGTGATTTCCTTCAGTTCTTTGAACATATTTATAAGGACAGCTTTGAAGTCTTTGTTAAGTCTGACAACTAGGCCCTCTCACAATTAGTTTCTATTGCTTGCTTTTGTTTACATGTGTAGGTCACATTTCCCTATATCTTTGCATGTCTCCTAATTTTCAGTAATACACTGTAGTAACTTGAGATACTATCTCTGTCACCTCTTAAGGGCTTTTTATTATTGCTGCTTGCTTGCTCATTTGTTTGTTGACTTTTCTGGACTATTTTTGTAAAGTCTTTTTCCCCACAGTGTGGAGTCACTGATGTCAGTCTTCAGTGGGTACAAAGTTGAGCATGTACACAGTCACCCTGAGATGACACTGGCTTTATTAGGCTCTCTTAGACTTTCTTTTCTCTGATCACCCCAGGGCTAGGCTACTAACTGCTAGCTAATTGTGCTACTGTATTTTATAATACTTTGGAACATAATTGCCCCCCCACCAAGGCCAACTAAATTTCAGCCCCTTTACAGGGACAGTTTTGAGACCAGTCTTTGAGATATATTCTAATCCTAGGAGCATTCTTCCTAGTTTTCTCTTACCCTGGTTCACTTTTATAAACTAGCTGGTGTAACATCTTATTTGTTGGTCTTATGGAGTTCTTAGCTTCTTTTACAGCTTAGGACCAAAATCTCCATTATTTTTGAGAACAACTTTAGAATTGAACTTTAGTTCCTTTAAGAGAGATCCTTGGCAGTCTCCATCATGGCCTACTGCTTCCCTTGAGGAAAATCTCCAGGCAACTGCTCTAGAACTAGGGATGGAGAGAGTACCCCACTTCTTCAGAGTGGCATCCCTGCTTCATAAGTGGGGTATGGAGGAGGATATGTAGCCTCTTATCTTTCTGACTCACCTCTCCCTATGCGGAATCTCCTCCCTACAAGCAACCTAAAGTGTTATAAGGAGCTTATTCTTGGTCTGCTATATCTGGGGTATAGTATCTGACCTGCAAGTGGGGGCTTGGTCGACAAAAGGAGTCCTTGAACTCAGAGATGCAGCCATCTGGAATTTAGTTTCTGTAACATGGAGCTCGGGGGGGGGGGATAGGAAATGTTAGTGGCCTACCCCTTCCAAGAAGAAATCATAACTCTTGAGTAGGAGCATGGGGGAATGGGATTCCCACATTCTTAGCTATACCTACAAAGGGTAAATCTTCTGTAATGCTTAGCTGAGAGGGAGCAGAAAGGGGTCAGGTCATGGCTTCAGAGCTGCAGACTCTCATTATTTTTTTGTTTTTGTTGTTTTCCAGATCTACAAATTTACCATTTCAGTAAATTTTCTTGAAGAAGAACTATTTCTTGATTTGTTGTAAGCCCTGGGGCAGCATCCAGATATTTAAGGCTTTTTCTGTATGTGTATAATTTTCATCAGTTCTTTCCCTAGGGAATGGGTCTGCAGAGCTTCTCTGAATGCCTCAGCCAAAGTAGTCATCCCTCCATATTAAGAAACTTGCATTGGTATTACTTTAGAGTGAAAGAAACACAACATAAGAGAGAGTAAATGATAGCTGAATAATCTTAAGTAAATTATTTAACCTCAACTTGCTCATTATAAAGATGCAGATAATAATTCTTATGTTATAATGTTATTTCATGAATCAAAATTAGACACTGAATGTAAACATTTAGTATAGTGCCTGTCACACTCCACATATCTAAAAAATGTGTTTGAGCAACTGAATGAATGAATATGTGTTTGCAAAGGGATATGTGTCTTCCTTGTTAATCATTCCTGCTCACAGCTTACTTTCCCTCCTTCTTTCTTAATCATCAGCACTTTGCAATTTTTATTATTAGAAAATACCAATGTCACTTTTTGTAGTGGCCATCTCTACACCACCCTGGGTCACTGTCATGTTCTCTAACATGTCTTCTTTCATAATTCTTAGTGATTTCAATATCCACACAGATAAACTTTCTAACACTATGACTCCTTAGTTCCTTTCTCCCCCCCAAGTGAGGTGGTTTCCTCCTTACTTCAGCCTTACTTCCATGCTCATTCCCTTGGCATTTTTTCCCAATCGCAATGACCCTACAATCAACTCAATTTCACATATCCGTCTCCTTGATTCTCAACTCCTATCTTTTGAGACACTACCCTTATTGTCCCAAATATAGCATTCTTCAACCCCACGTACACCTAGTTAGCATTAATCCTACCAGCTTCATTCTTCTCCTCATCTTCCAATAGTCTTTTATTTCCTCCTTACACACCTTAAATTTTGTGTTCAACCATTATAATCACTCCCTTACATGCATCATCAGTTCCATTGCCTCTCTTGCTTCATCATATTTCCTGATGAAACTGTAACTCAAGGATAGTAAAACTTTCTTTCTGCAATGCACCTGCACCTGTAATTGAAAAAAACAAAAGAATGGGCACCTGCGTGGCTTAGTCAGTTAAGCATCTGCCTTCATCTCGGGTCATGGTCCTGAGGTTCTGGGATTGAACCCCTCATTGGGCTCCCTGCTCAGCAGGGAGTCTGCTTGTCCTTTGCCCTCTGCCCTTCTCTTTGCCCACCTGGACTCTCTCTCTCAAATAAATAAAACAATTTTTTTTTTTAAAAAAGGAAAGAAAAAAAAAAGAAAATGCACAGCTCTGATAACTGGTCTTACTTTAAATTCATTATTAATAGCTTTAAGGGACTCTCTTAATGGGAGATTACTATAATTTTTTTATCCATCTTCCCTTCCATTCTCCTGGATATTTTTTTATAATTTCTTCTATTTCTTCAAACCCTTAGTATCTCATTCTTGATCCTTGCTCCCAGTTGATGTCTCAGTTTCCTCTGTCACTGAAAAAATTGAAACATTTTAAAAGAAAACTTCCATAAGTTCCTAGTGATGTGTAGCACACTTAATAGTACCTATATTCCTATATTCCATAGTCTCTTCTGTTAACTGTGTTCATTCATGTTTCTACCCAGTCTGTGTCTCCATCTATGCATAAATCCCATCCATTTTTGCCTGTTCTGCATTTCTCCATACAGTCAGTAACATTATTTTTTCTATCTCATTTGCATATAAGCATGCTGTTAATTCACTCATCATAAAAACCTTCACTTGATAACACTTTGTTCTACAGCTATGTTCCCAAGTTTTTCTGTCCTTTATAGCAAAATTTCTTGAGGAAGATTCTTACCATTCTCTCTTTTATTTATTGCAGTCAGGTTTTTTTCTCATAGTCCATTGGAATTCCTTTTGCCAAGGTCACCAAAGGCATTCATATTGGTAATTTTAATTACCAATTTTCATATTTGCACTACCCATTGCATTGAATGCAATTGATACCCTTCTCCTAGAATTGCTTTTTTTCCCTTAAGGTCCATCATTTCTCTGATGTCTCAGACCACTCCTTCTCAGTTACTTTTGGCAGTTCCTCCTTATTTTTCTAAATTCTAAACCTTACACTTTTTAAAAATTTTCTACCTATACTTACTTCTGAGACCATGTAATTTTCCTCTTTTTTTTTAAGATTTTATTTATTTATTTATTATTGAGATTTTATTTATTTATCACAAGTAGGCAGAGAGGCAGGCAGAGAGAGAGAGAGGGGAAAGCAGGCTTTCGGCTAAGCAGAGAGCCTCATGAGGGGCTCAATCCCAGAGACCCTGAGATCACGACCTGAGCCGAAGGCAGAGGCTTCACCTACTGAGCCACACAGGCGCCCCTCCTCTCATGGTTTTATATACCATTTTTATGTTTAGGACAACAAAATTTGTATTATGCAGCTAGGATATTCTTTTCTATATTAGCTAATGGGGCTACATTTTTCCAGTTACTTGGATCAAAAAGTTTGGTATAAATCTTTGTTCCTTCTTCTTATATATGGTCCATGTCACTATCATCTCTCTCTTGGATTATTGCAATACTTTTTAAATGGTATCTTAGCTTCTAAATTTGTCCCTGTAGTCTGACAGCCTATTTAGAATTTTAAGTCCACCCTTGATATTTCACATATTCCTTCTTTGCTTTATGTTTTCCCTTTAACGTTCATTTCCATGATATTAATATGTTACCATGTTTATTATCTCCTCCCTCAAAAACATGCATACTGCATGAGGACAGGTAATTTTTATTTTTATTTTTATTTTTTCCACTACTCTATTTTCGGTGTCTATAAGAATGCCTGTCTGACATATAGGTAGATGCATTAGCAGTCTTTTTTTTTTTAAAATAAATAACTAATAACTAAGGAGCCTATAATAAATTTTGGAGAATGGAACAGGAGAGGAAGTAGGAAATAAGATGTAAGATGTCCAGGAGATAAGAAGTTTAGCATAGGGGAAATAATTAAAACAGTTGAATGTAAAAAAAAAAAAAATGTAAGTGTAGAGGAAAATCAGCAGATAGACAATGAAGAGAATCACTAAACTGAGGGGTAGAAGGAAGAAAAAGCCCAGTTGGTGGGAGATATAGAGAAAAAAATCACAGATGGTATCATGGAAACTAAAAATGAGATAAGCTGTATAAAATGGAGTGGAGAATTTGAAGAGGATCAGAATAAAGAAATTCAATCCCATTAGAAAAATGATTTAATTGAGCAGTGTCAGGATATTGATGGGTCCATAAATCAGATTACAGGAAGGTAAGGAAGTAAGGGATGGCTAGTGAGAGCAGTGAGGTCTGGAGGTAAGTTGCTTGTTTGAGGGTCTTTTGCTATAAAATAATGTCAAAGAATAGGACGGTGATTAAAGTGGAGCAGTGGTTTGAAAGAGGAAGAATTTTCAGGGTTATGGAAATGCAAACTTATTTCAAGGAGAAATTAGAGTTAAAGAAAAAAATACTAAAGTAGAAAGAGTGACTACTAGTATAGAACTGTAGTCTCTTTGAAAAGATGAACCCATCTAAAACAAAGGATGTCAGGTGTTACTCTGAGAAGGCTGTGTGTGTGTGTGTGTGTGTGTGTGTGTGTGTGTGTGTGTGTAAAGGGCATGATGGGAAGAGAACTGCTGTGGGAAAGTGAAAACAGTGAATTAATGGCAAGTAAGTACTCTTAGGAATTGATTAGAAAATTCACTATTGGGAGAACATAGTTTTAAGTATCTAATATTAAACTGACATTGTGGATTGACTTTCAACTTTGGTGGAGGCCTCTCAGAAATTCAGTAACTCTGACTCTCAAATAACTAATATATGTGCTTAACTCTGCAAGCATGTAGAATGATTTTGTGGTCAGTGAACCCATCATCCAAAGGCTCTCAAAGCTCTCAGGCTGTGAGTAGATGTTAGACCGAGGCAACCACAATAGGCGCTTGGTTAATAAAGTAGAGGGGCTCTCCCTCCAGACTAGGTGCTCTAGGCAAATTCCTCCTTTGACTCTGCCCGAGGCAGGCCTCCGGTCTGAATATAACCTGGGAGGAAAGGAACTGCTTGAAAACCCTGATTCTACCACTTTCATTCTCTGATCTTGCCCCCTTCACCTCTTGATGCCACAGGCTTTTGTAATCTGCACCTTAATTTCCTCACTGCCCATTCTAAGAGCTTAAAATGTAATTTTTATAGTATCTAAAAAACGTAAAATTTAAGCATGGCTGATGTTGTGGGTTAAGATGGAAGATTACTCAGTTTATGAAAAAAAAAATAGTAGTGATGATTGTGATGTTGAATGTGCTGATTTACTTCCAAAAATATATTTGTTCATTTGTGAGTTTTGTCGCAGTAGTTATTTTAATACCAAATTGAATGTTATTCCTGGCTGGGTAGGAAAAAAAACTGCTCTTTGAAGAGGTCAAGAATAATATTTTGTGGTTAAGACAGATGTTGGTTTAGTGCATCTCACTCATTGTTATTACTATTGTTATGTTATGTAAATAAAACTGGCCTTTCTCTTCAGTGTGGTTGTGTTGTGGATTTAATTAAATTTGAAATTAGGGAAGGGCAGGGAGGCTTATCAGTTTTAAAGAAATTAAAAATGGATTCTAACAATTTAGAGTTATAAAGCATTGTAGTCTGTTTAAAGTTAAGATATTAAAATAGATTCTTTAATCAACCACTGTTATATTAACAGATCCAATCCATTAAAAGCATGCAATAGAACTATATTTCCTACGTAAAATTATCCCACATCAGCACTGCTGCATGGTATGGAACTGACCAATGATATGATTTTTACTTAATTGAAGGTCAAAAAATTTCAGATTTTTTAGTAGGATACAGAAATATTTGCTGGTCAACTATATTATCTGGAATAATCTCACATAATGTAATGGGATAATGACCATTTTGCTATTTAAAATCTTTCTATTAAGGGCATTTTGGTTTTCAGCTAATTAAAATTATTCTTTTTTTGTGTTGGGGGGTGATACTTGTCTGTGTTGAGTGTTTTACCTTTCTGGAACATGAAATTTCTGCCCATGGAAGGAGATAAATATAGTTTTTTTTTTCTTTTGCATTTATACACCAGTATAGAGGCATCTATGTTCAATATTCAGTACTTATATATTAAATACAGTTCATTCATTACAGATTATTTGCCTCCCTTTCTAATGACAGAAGATTTGTACCTAGTGAAAAGTCATTATTTATAATCTTTGGCCAATTTAGTTAGGGCATTAGTTAAATCTTTATTCTTTCATAATATGAGGAAGTAATAATGATAGAAGAAATACTGATTTAAAAATAGAGGCATTCTTATGTGGTTTTTATATGAACAAAAGGGTTTTAAAAATAGCTTCAGTTTAGATTAATTCATATTGCAGTGTACAGCTAAGAAAGAAGTCACATTTGGGATTAAAATGTCAGAAAAATCCATAAGTACTAACAGTGAAATTATGATGCCCAGTTGATCATGCAAATTTGACTTAATAGAACTTTTGTCTATTCCTATAAAACTAAAAAGACAGTTGGTCATAACCATTACAGTATAAATAATGATCAGCATCAACACAGTATAGCCAGTGAAATCTATTGTTTTCTGTTAAAAGAGCTAGAGATTTTTAATCCACATTATAAGAACTGTCTTTCTTTCATTGTAGTTCAATTTCTACCACTTAATTTTATTTTTAAAAGCCATCTTTGTTTATTTTTTCACAATTAAAAAAATAATTTCAACATTATTTAAAGTAAAAGAACAAAATCTGGGATTAAAAAAAGAAACAGCTGCCCATCTGTCCCATCTCCACACAATTGTTCAAACTGACAAGCATTTATTCTGAGACCTTATTTCAGCAAATGTGGGAAATTGTGCATTTGCAAATGACTAAAAAAATCATACTGATATTTTAGTAGTATTTTATATTGCCTCCTTCATAGATGAAATATGGTATTCTGTTCTTAAAAAAAGAGAGAGAGCGAGACCTTGTCACGTGATTGGTTGCTACAGAGTTTTCCTTTAAAAGACATATCTGACAATACAGAATAGCAGATTGCATAGATGGTATTCATATTGTTCTGCTTTATAACATAAAACTTGTTTAGTAAAGTACATTTTAAAAACGGGGATTGTGTGTTGTGAGCAGAACAGTGTTGCAAAGGCAGCTAGAAAATAGGCAGTGTGCAGTTGTCTTTTGAAGAAAGCAATAATATGGCTACTAGAAGATTTCTGAGAATGTCTGGTATAAATTCCAGCCTCTGACCATGTGACTGAGTCTAAAATGAGCCTAGGGAAAATTCCTTCCATGTTAACATATTTCCGCTTCAAACATTCTGAATAGACAGACTCACCTTGCTGGGGTATCTCATGTATGCAGTTTTATAAACAGAGGAAAATTACAGAGTCCAAGCCCTAACTTGAAGATTAAGTGTTGAGGATATAATTCCAGTATCTTGCAGGTACATGTGCATGCCTTGCTTTTCAACATGCATATAAAATGGCTACATGTAGGAAGGCGTTATAGCCATGGTAATTGTCGGGATAAATGAATACTAAATGTAAGAATTGTCACTATGACATGTTTTACACTACCTACATGTTAAAAATCCTTTTATGCCAATAATTTGCATAACATGCTTAGACAAGCATATGTTGTCCCTCAATTTCCTAAAAGAAATGACCCAAGTTAACAGTGCAGTCAGAAATGTCTTCATATTTCATTATACAGTTAGTGTGAGCTGTAGACGATCCCACACTAAGTAGAAGAAAAAAAAAAGATAGAAATAAGGAATTTAGAGAACTGTTAAACTGGAAGTTTGACAACAATACACACACACACACACACACACACATTTTGTATATATATATGTGAGTGAATGATATCTATATATTATATATCGTAATTTTAGGAATTTATCATTATGAATGTCTTTCATGTTCTGCAGATAATTCCAGCTTAGATGGTCAAAAAGTATGTTGAATATTTATATTTATAATACTATGACAGTATGCATTTGATGTTTAATCTGAAAGATTTATATCTATTAATCCAAGTATTCATAACCAGTACAAGAGTTTTCATAGTTTTCTAACACATACATTAAAACCAGTTGTCAAATCTGAAGGAAGACCAGGCTCTGGAGATCCTGGCATATATATTTTTTAAAGAACTGATAATCAGTTTATTAAAAGAATTGATTTAAGTATCTGCAATGGTGACTTTAACCTAGACTCCGGGCTATCTCACCTATCATGTACGTGTATTTCAAACATCATCTACCAAAAAGTAAGCATGTTGCTTTAATAGATCCACTCCAGTAATGAAGAAGGGGCTGTAGAAAGACTTTCTGCACAGCAGCCTTGGCTAGAAGAGCTGCACTGAAGTCATCACAGTCTGCAAAATAACATAGCTGACTTCCGGGCTAGGAGAATCCATGCCCAATGGAACTGCTGCATTTACCTTCTTCTGACTTTCACTGTTTACCTGAACTATAATACAAAAGTGCCATTTATCAACTTTAATTTGAAATCGTCCACCACTTTAGTTGAAGAAAAATAGCAAACACAAATAAAGCCTTTTACCAGAAATAGGAGAATCACTGTCATTACTTAACAGAATGAAATATCACAGGGATGAGAAGGTTGACCCAGATACCTTAACTTTGCCAGAGATTTTCTATATAATCACCTGAGAAATAACTAATGAGATATAGGCAGATAGTTTTGTAATTTTTGGTAATTTTTGTTCTCAGATATTTTAAGCTGGCTTCTTACCAGCTTACCTGGTTTCAGGTCATGTAAACTCTGTCCTGAGGATTATAATGTCAGATAGTGTGTATAAAGGACCTAGACAACCCAGTGAGTTTTTAATAAATAATAAGTTCTTTTCCCCTTCACCATTTTGGGTTTATTTTGAATCTGTAATTGTGACATTTATAGTATTTGGATTTAATTAAACAGTTCTAGATTTTGTGTGAATTCCTTTCTTTCTTTTTTTTTTTTTTTCTTTCATAAAGTTTCTGGCTGTGAACTAAAACTCTTAATAAGCTACCTCTTTCTTAAAAGAGGAGTCATCTGATAAAGACTAATGAGTGATCCTGCTTTTCCTCTCCATTTGGGATGTAAGCAGCGTCCCCCCTGCTCACCTCCATGTTTCTCCCATTCTACCTAGATCTACCTAGATCCCCTGTATGAATCTTTGGGCAAGCAGGAGGCTGAGTCGAGATTCAAGAAATTGAATCACAAGCTGGGGAAGAAACATCTTTTCCATAGCTGTTCTCAAATAGTTAGGTGGATGTTGCCTGTGTCATGCATCCAAGGTATGCTCCGTCCATCTTACACACCTATATTAAACCGACAGGTGTTTGCGTCGGGAAGCACACTAGCAGTGTTAACCTCTTGGCAAAGCTGCAGATAACTCAGTGGAAAGTACTTTATTTGGTATGTATTTTGGTTCTTCACTATCAGTTTCTTTATACTAAAAAAGGGAAAAAAGGAAGCATTTTTATAATATCTAGTAGATTAATCTCAATTATTTTCTTTCTTTGCTTTCGTGGAGATAGAAAATAACTGGTTGGATTGAAATGATTATCTTCTCTTTAGGACCAACTATCATGTGGTGGACCAACCACGGGACTAAGGGTAAGGTTCCTGGGTTCTGGTGTTACCAATGCCTTCCCTTTTAATTTAAAGGCGAGTTGCTCACAATTTCTGAGACAGTTCCCCGTCTATAAATTGGTTTAAAATAGTATTTTAATTGCCCAGAGTATGGCCTGTCACATAAAATTGTTAAAAATAGAGGGTGAGATAGTATACGAGCTAAGTAATCCAGGTTCTTTCAAACTTCCTATTATAGAAATTTGCATGTATATCTTCATATACACATACACATACACACATACATATTACCCAATATTTTAATCCTGTACTCTACTCTCCTTTTGTTTCATTAACAATAATATGTTGTGGCTGTTTTCCAATTTCATATATACTATAACTTCAATTTTAATTTTAGTATAGTATTTCATAATGGGTATATTCTATAATTTATTTGATTAGTCCCATTTGGATGAATATATAGACTGCTCTTAATTCCCCATTATGACAAATAATGCTGCAATAATATAGTTGTGCCATCTTGGTTTTGTGTTTTCTTTGTTTTATGTTTGTCTTATTTTTCAAAACAGAATTTTGATATAATTAAATTTGTCCACATTTTAATTTTTGTTTGCAGTTTTTATGACATGATTAGTAGGCTTTTCCTAAAGCCAGATTATAAATATTTTAGTCACTTTCTATGAGTAGATTCATGATTGCTTTGAAGCAAAAAGAATTATTACTATTTATATTCCTGTTATTATTGTTAGGTGGGGGAAATGAGGAAGAGGCCCCATTTTATTTTTATTTTTTCCAAATGGCTAACCAGTACTTCTGATGTCATTACTGAATAATCTGTTTTCCTGTGAATTTGACTATTTTCTTATTTATTATTGCATTTGTTTCTGCATTGTCTGTTATATTCATTGGTTTGCCAATGTTTCCAATGGCCCTATGCTTTTCAAAATACTACAGGTGTTGTGAATACAATCATTATTTATCCATTTTTAACATAAGGATTTAGTAGGGGAAAATACTCAGCTAAAAGTGGGATTGGAAGAATTCTGTGATTTCAGGGCTTTGAATAATGTCTGGAAAAAGTTGGTGGGAACAGTAAGAGAAGGTAAAAAATGAGGGGGTGAAGAAAAGAATAGTTGAATAGCCTTGTAATTCCAAAGAGAGTTGGAAGCTGTATGTACATTGAGGTGCTGACATCCACTCTCCCATACAGCACTGTGTACATTCATATCAGAGTGAAGAAGGGATATGATTGGATTGTTCCAGCACTGATGTGCGCTTGAAGGCACCAACGAAAAGCTAAGTAACATGATGACCTATGAGGCCGATGCTAGTTGCAAAAGGACATAAACCAGGAGAACACTGACTGAGGAAAGACGTAAGAGTAGTCATGACATTGTAGATGTTGACAGAATTCAAGAACACGTTGAACGTTAACTTAGAGTAACAGAACTGAGTGGGTAGAGTCGTGGTCAGAGACAAGAATGTTGATGTTTATGTGGCTGTGACCAGTATAAGGAATCCATTGTTCTTTCCTCTGTGCTTTCTGTTTTTATAGAAACCTATCATACAAGTTGGATTAAATGAGAGCATAAAAACTTTACGGACAAAGAAAGTATAGAATTATTCTGCTCTAATGATGCAAGAAAAGGTTTAGAAGGAAAGAAGGACAAACAATTTTTTAAAAAATGAAGCCTTATTAGGATTTGGGGCATAAGCAATATATTTAAGAGGGAAAAGAGGAATAGCAAGCATTTTGGAAAAATTGGAAGTGGAACTGATCTAAAATGTGGTGCAGAATTATTGATGATATGACAGGAGGAGAAAGAAAGTGGGTATAAATATTTGAAAGGAGTTCTCCAAGTTCAGTTAAATGCTTAGGCAAGTCCCCAAATTAAATTAGATGCCAAGAAATACTTGGCAAGCAAAGTGTAGTAATTAAGTGCCATAGGGCTAGGAAGTGCTGAGCCTCACCACATTATGATACCTTTTCATGGCCCTGTTCACCATTCCTTAATGGGAAGCTTAGTAAAGGCAACAAACAGATCACAGTCCAAAATGGCAAAAAAAAAAAAAAAAAAGATCACTGAAACTAGATACTAAGCATAAACACAACTGTGGCCAGAGATGTGGATTTTAAGGGCAGCTTTGCCTTGGCCAAATGGGAATTTACTCTGTTGTATGAATAACGTGCCAGGCTCCTGGGGTCCAGCCTGAATGAAGGAAGATGCCGTGTTCACAGATGAAAGAAAAGCAGACAGTAAATTAATAAGCTATTAAGTGTCCTTCAAATAAAGATATCTGTGGATTCATAGCCTGAGTAATAAACCAGAATTTTAAACTTCCAATGTAAGTTCTAGTGGAAAGATACTGGGCTCACATGGTAGCCTGGGTGGAAACTCTTAGTGCCTACAGAATAGGTCCCTTCTCAGATCAGAATATAAGTAGCAGAATCTTGAAGTAGCTAAGAACTTCTACCAAAGGTCTGATGTTAAGCCACAATTTGTAAACAATACAAATATGTATATTTCACTTGTAGTTTGATTTTATTTTGATTTGGTTGTTATAATGGTGTTTAATGCAAGTAATCCCACCACCACATTTATTTTGGTGTTTTCTATAGTTGTTTTTGTAGAGTAGATTGGTCTTTCTGGTGGAGTTGAGAAGGCATTATAAAGATTGCAGTTGGCAGAGGGAAGAAACCTGGGAGTTTATTTGTGCCTGAGATCAGAGTATCTAGCAGACACACTTAATTTCTTCACCTCTAATGGATAGCATTAGTTTTGCTGTATATGAACACAAAGGGGAAATTGTAGCAGCTGAAAGAAGTTTCTGTTACTACCTAAGCATTTTGCAAGGATCAGAAACCACTTAATCCAATGATTTAGTGTTGTGAGATATTGTAAAAAGTAGAGATTCAGAAATTACTTCTTAATTATTGTTAAAAACCAGTAAAATATCTACAGTAGAGGAAGTCCTCTGCATCGTGGTTATAAAATAGGAGGTAGTTTTCTTCCATTCGTTTTCTGAAGACAAATGATTGCATTCATTCACACAGCCTCCTTTGAATGAAGTAGACTCAGGGACCATGATCTCCAATTTCAAGATGTACAGAAGGGTGCAGACAGCTCTCAATGAACTGCTCAAGGAAGTACAGCCAGTATCAAAGCAGAGACCAGAGCCCTGCTACTGATTTAAGTGTACCCTGAACTGGTCCATGCTCTCTTTTATACTATTCAGATTCTTAAAGCCTAAGTGGTCGCTAAAATGTAATTCTTCAATAAAGCAGTCTGTACTATTACAATATCATAAAAATTGTAATATGGGGTTGCTCTATTCTTGATAAACGTAACTAAATCACCAACAATGTACTAAATTTCAGGTTATAGCCTCAAGTGTTTTTAACTGAGTTGCAGAAAAGCATAGAAAGCAGAAAAGTTTTCCACTTTTATAACTGACAGCCAAGAATGCATGTAGTAAGTTTTATTTTTGAATGGCATTATGTGTTAGAGAATTTTGCCTAAATAAATAAATTATCTGTGAAATGGGAATGAAGCCTATGACTGCTTTGCTTTATATAGAGTGAGGATTAATGAATAACCCTGACAGACTGCTCCAAAATGATTGGAAAGTAACTTGAAAGAGGGATTCAGGGTATTGTCAAAACACCAGGATTAATGGGGAAAGAGATTTTGTCCAAGAGGAAATGTTAATTTATTTATAATTTGAGTGGTAAATCCAGAAGACACTTATGTGAGCTCTCCATTAGAACTACATCCTAAATATAAGGTTAAAGCAGTTTTACTTTATCTCCAAAGAGAAACAAATATGAGAGAAATTCAAATTTAAGCAATAGAGATTAAGAATAGATATTTCAAAATCTCATTACTTTGCAATATGCTAATTTATCATTTGTAACAGCTCAACCAGGAACGGACTGAGCTTTAATGTAACACTTGTCCTTTTTAAATTTTTTTAAGACTTCCTAATTAAGTAGTTAATAAACAAAATTGTTCTGTTCCTCTGAAAAGAAATATTTATCTTACTTAAACATTCAGGCTGGTTTTAAGTAGCTGAATAGTACCTACTGGCTACAAATAATATTTTTTCAAATGTTCATTCTAACAATCCAAACATTTTGTAGAGTATCTACTTCTCAATACTTTATCTACTGTTATTTTTATGTTACTATCTGTAACTGAAAGTCATTCCACTGCCTTTCAGTTTTTAATCATAAATTTAAAGCTTTCTGGTGTTTAAACGGACCAGTCTCCTGAGAATCAAGCTTCTCTGTGACAAGTCTGATACCCTCGCCGTCTCTTCCAGCTTTTCCTAACACTCATAGCTTAGGCCACATGGTTTCTCAAGTAGCTTACCCCATGTCTTCTAAATGTCATTGTTCCTCTGGCACAGACACTGTCTCTCACAGGTCTCTCTCTCTCAGTGTTCACCTGAACACTGTTGCCACAATGATATATGCAAATGGCAGGCATTATTACTACCTTTAAAAAAATTCTTCAATGATTCCCTATTGCCTACAGAGTAGTATGATACCATAATCCTGTCATACATGAGGTTCCATGCCTCACCAGAGTGTTCTTTCACAGCTTCATCTCCTAGCCCTGGAGTCTATTTCAGAGCTTACACTGAGGTTTATTTGTTTTTCCTGGATCCCTACTCCTTCACTTTTCATGCTTCTGTATCTTTTTTTCCGAATTGGTTATTCTTCTAGAAATGCCTTTGATTGCTATCTTAGTCTTTTCTACAAAAGGTTGAATAGCTCATGTATCCATATATATTCAAGCTTTACCATTTCAGTGTTGACTTTCTCAACCGTTGTTTTTATACACACCTACTGAACTGTAAAAACACTTTGAGAAATAATAATGATAGCTATTGTTTATTGAATAGTTTTGCTAATCACTTTATGGATTATCAATGTAAAATTCACCACAATTATGTGAGAATGATACCTATCAACTCCTCTCACTGATGCAGATCCTAAGGCTTAAAGAGTTTAGGTAATTTGTTCAGGGTAGTTTAGTTAGTACAGGAGTTGCAGAAGTGAGATCCATGCTCACATCATGTCTTCCAATGATACTCATTTGTTTTAGGTCTATCTTTTGATACTACAAAGCAAAAGCTGAGAATGGAAACAATGACTCTTCAGTATCTCCGAAATCCAGAGACTGTAGAATGAAATGTTATCAAATTGTGACAGGAACAATTCAACGATGTAGTGAAATCATTAGTGATAAAATTGTGAGATTTAAGATTATGTTTATCCTTGATTTCCTACTGCATTTTTAGTTTCATTTTATTAAATGCCGTATCTGGTTGTCTATCTAACAGTTGTAACTGGCCTTTACTTCTTTGCTAAAAGAAGTCTGTATTTGGCAAAGGTGTGAAGGACTAACATAGTTTTGGAGAGGCTTCAAGAGTCAATACTAATTAGTCTAAGCCAATCGATTATTTCTTCTTTACTGGTGATTAGTTTAGGAGTGAGTGTGTGGTACCATTCTAGCTGGAAGAGCTAGTGTTTCAGGAAGTTTCTGGGATGTTTCTTAAGAGCGGATGTGTGCAATGATGTGCTTCCTGGTGCTCCTGGAAGCATCTTTGATCATTAAAGGAACAGACTCTTTGCTAAATTAGGCAAAAAGGAAAGATGGAAAGAATATGGGTTCTTGCCCTGGGTTAGATGCTGAACTAGTCAATTCTGGTACTACTCCATTTCCAGACATTTTATGATGTGTGGCAAGACATTTTCTTTTCTGCATATGTTACTTAATTTTTTTTAAATTGTTAGCTTTTAGTAGTTCTATTATAAAGTTCCACTATAAAGTGTCTAAGTATGGTTCTCTTGGTATTTATTCTACTTGGTTGGGATTTCTAGGTGGATATATTCATTGTGGATTATGGTGTATTTTACCAACTTCAGCAAATTCTTGTCTATTATTGCTTGAATATTCTCTCTAGTTCATTTTCTCCCTTCTCTCCTTCTGCAACTCCAATTATTCATACATTACATTGTTTGGTGTTGTCTCATAGACCTCAGATGCTCTGTTCTATTTTTTTTTTCCCCTCTGTGTCTGTGTTTGAATTATTTCTGTTGAAATTGTCTTCAAGTTCACTTATTCTTTGTATTCTGTTTCATCTTCTAGTAATACCAAATGAACCTTGATTTCTGATAGCTCCTTTATTTCTAGTTGTCTTGTTTTATTTTTTGTTTTTTTTTCCACTTGACTCTTTTTAAAAATTATTTCCATGATTCTGATGAAATTTTCTTTCTGTTTACTTGTATTGTCCACTTTTCCATTTTCATTTACACATTCATCTAAAAGTCCTTGTCTAATGCTTCTGATATCTATTTCACTTCTGGATCTGCTTCTATTAATGGGTTACCTTTCCCTGCTTCTTTATATGTGCCATCTTTTTTTTATCGTATGAAAGGAATTATATCTAAAAAATAGTAAAGACTAATACGTAAATAATAGTAAAACTCAAGAGAGAGCAGACTCATTTTTCTCTCAGGCATCCAGGGTGAGGGATTGAGGCGATCTAATCTACAGATGAGCTGAGACTGTTCTTACTATAGTTTGATCCAAATCACCACTGCCTTCAATGACTGAAGATCAAAATCAAGACATCCCATTCAGCAGGACAGGAGATCTAAGCACCAGGAGACTCATATTTTTTGTCCTTTATAGAGTACCACCACCTTTTAAGTCATGGGACATCTCATCATGTTCCCAGCAGTCTGCCGTTTGGCTGCGTTATCATTTGTATCCTCAGCTCTCCAGTGTTGAGCCCAGGTTTTTGTGCTTTAGGATTGTCCCCTTACCTCCTGCTGCTACCACGTACGCAGGTTTGGAGGGCTAAAGGGGTAGATTTGGGGAAGGTCTAAATTAGCCATGAGGAATTTTTCCTCAGTTCTTTGGCTCTGCATCCAGTTTTGGCTGGCCCTGCCTGCCTCGTCATCCAGAGGTAGTCTCTGTTAGCTCTTCTGCTCTGCCCCAGCCTGGGGCAGCCATTGAGTCATACTCTGAGGGAGTATGCTGTCCCTGCCCTTAACCTCCATCAGCTCTTGGCTCTACGCAGTCTTCCATGTGAGTACTCAGGAAAGGCCTACAACAAATTGTTGGTGGGTGGGTACAGATTATGCATGTGGCTACTGCTTCCTCAATTCTAACCTATCATGTGTGTCCATATTGGCCTTAAAAGTTTCTAAATATCACAGTGATTTCTCTTTCCTTTTGTCCATCTTCCCTCACTGCTCCTCCAAGAATGAAAGTGGTGATGGGAAGAGTTTGTCACCCTCTAGATTTTAGTTATTTAGGTCTTTGCATTCTCAGGTCTGTGATGAGGAAAAACATACACACACACAACTATGACTACAAAGGTAATCTGGGTTATTCTCATTGCTAAGATAGAAGGACATTACCCTGTACGTGTCTTTAACCTAAGTGGAAGTGGAAATCTCTTTAAAACACTGTTAATTGAGTTTTCTGTTACTTGCTGCTGAATTTACCCAATCAGATCTATATTATACTTGAAATTGTTCTTTAGGATGAAAAAACCCATAGATTTTTTATTTGTAATTATTATTGTAAATATTTCATTGTAATTATTAGATCATTGTAATTATTTTTTCGATTATAAAATTAGCCATTTTTGTTATAAAAAATACAAAAAATATAGAAGAATCACAAAGAGGAAAATAAAAATTACCCATAGTCATGGTTCATGGATATAAATATTAATGTCATTTTGTTATATATCTTTTCAACTTTTTTCTATAATATATATCTATTGATTCATAGCTTAAAACAAAATATGCAATTTTACAAACTGCTTTCTTTATATGTAGGACTATATCATGCACACTTTCTATATTATTAAATATTCTCAAAGCATGATTTTTAATGCAGTATTATATTTCATGATTTTTCAAATATTTATATATAATCCATCCTATATTGGGCATTCTGAATGTTTGGGCTTTCTGAGTGTTTCAGATTTCTCACAATGACAAATAGCCCTGACACAAAAACTCTTCTATACGGGGAAGGTCGAAGCTTGTTGAAGGTCAGATAGCTCTCTGGTGGCTGATCCTGCACCCGTTGTGGGGTCTACACCACTCTTCTTTCCTCTGCCACTGCTCTTGACTCTACCATACACTACTTGTAATGGAGTAAAAGGAAGTGTATGGATCAAATTAAAAATAAAGACCAACGAGTTATGGTAACAATCAGGATGTAGTCCAGGAACCCAGAGTGTAAGAGGTTGACAATGCAGGAAAAATCCAAGTGAGAAAAGTCTAGGGCAAGACAAGGTATCTGGTTAAGTGTTATGAATGGACTTTCTTTAATATTTCCTGGCCAGCCATAACATGGATCCAAAGTGTGATGTGCTTGCACTCTTAGTAACCACTGACTGATACTATCTACTTCTCTCATGGAGCATTCACCTTGCATTGCTTATTTCCCTTAACTAAGTGGAAACTTACTCTCTCTTTTTCCACTCCTTGTTATCAGTGCCTTGTTTCAGCATCTCACCATTTCTATTTTTGATAATTGCAACAGCACTCTTTTTGCATTTTTCAATGGTGGCTTGGTCTCCATCTAATTCATCTAATCATATTATTCCCTCTGATTTAAATCCTATAGTGTCTTTTTATAGATTTCAGTAAAAATCAAACTCTTAGCTTGCTAGACAAGACCTTTTATGATCTTGCCTCTGCTTACCATGTTAGCAATATCATTTGCCAATACCCCAAACAGACCCTTCATCCAGGGAGCTTCTAGTTTCCCAAGTGTATGTGTTTAACTTCTCTATGCATTTACCCATGCTCTTCTAAATGCCTCCACTCTCCCTTCACCTCTCATGCCTATTGTTATTCTTGTTAATTTCTACTCATCTTTTGAAACACAGCTCCAGCTTCATCTTTATTGGAAATAGTTGATAATCCCTCAAACTAATATCTATTCTTTACTCTCTGCTGCTCAAATATCCTTTTCATACACTTATCATAGTACCAATTATACCACACTACAATTTCTAGTTTTGTTTTACTTCTCTTTGCATAAACAATGGTTTTGTTTTGACTTTATATTCCTAGCACTTAGCACAGAGCCTAGATCCTAGTAGTTTCTTATTCGCTATTTATTTTATAATGGTGATATATTAATCAGAAAAAAGTGGAAGTGCCTTATTACCCAATTATCCACCCTCAAGCCTTCCCCACATCAGTAAGAAAGCCTGCCACCATTTACAGAATTGTTAGGGCCAAAATTTTGGAAATCATCCTTGATACGTCTCTTTCCTTCATACTCATAACTGACTTCATCAGCAGGTCATGCTGGGAAAAATGTATCATGACTCTGACCATTTCTCATCGTTCTGTCATTCCATCCTACCCCAAACTATTGTCAGTTAGTCTTGGCTTTATACTGGTCTCCCTGTCTCTATCTCCTTCTCTTTCTTTCCCTCTACCCCAGCCTCCCTCCTTCTCTATCTTTTTTCAACTCTAACATTTTCACCATAGTCTTATCTATTATTTACATAGTACCTGGAGAGTTTTTTTAGGTATGGAAATCATTCCTTAGTTCTCCAGCCAGTTTTACCATCATATTTAGGATGAAATCCATAGTTCTTTGGAAAGCTAATAATGTCTACACTATTGGAAGCTGTCTCTCCCTCCCTGTCTCTGGTCATTTCAGCCACTCCCTGCCTTGATCATTCCAGTCCAATTGTACTGATTTTCTTGCAGCTCCTTGGTATATACTGATCTTTTTTATTAAACACGTAATGTATTATTTGTCCCTGGGTACAGGTCTGTGAATCATCAGGCTTACACATTTCACAGCACTCCCCATAGCACATACCCTCCCCAGTGTCCATCACCCAGCCACTGCATCTCTCCCACCCTCACCCCCAGCAACCCTCAGTTTGTTTCCTGAGATTAAGGGTCTCTTACGGTTTGTCTCCCTCCTGATCCCACCTTGTTTCATTTTTTCTTACTTCAGGGACTTTCCATTTGTTGTGCTCTTGGCTGACATGCTCTTCCTCACTCTATTCCTCTTATCTTCCTTTCTTTTCTTCTTGGCACTTATCATTAGAGATTACACCATGTATACATTTTGTTTACTTGTTTATTTTCTGATTTTTTCACTGTCACAAAAGTTCCATGATTCCACAGACTTTGTCTTATTCACTGTTGTGAATAAGTATTTTTGATAAGTATTTTTGAACATATGCATTAAGAGATGCACTTCATAGTCTAAGTTCTTTTTTTTCCTGTACTTTTTATATGCTGTTTTGTTGGAAGATCTTCCCAACTGTTACGAACATGATTCCCTGTAAGAAATACATAATACATCACAATATATACACTCAGAGACATACACGTAACTGATAATTGTGTCTCACAAAATAGTACTTATCTTTACTAGATGAAATTCATTCTCTTTTTTCTATTCTGTTCTGTTTTTCATAAAATTGATTTTACTACTTAATTATGGATTATAACAGGGTTACCACTTATGGCTTTGCAGACAGTATTCTGCCAAAGAGGTTATAGCCAAATCTATGTATATATGTATGTATCTATGCAAAAATAAGAGTGTAGCATATGCACATATTTGAAAGTGCTTATTCCATTAAATTTATTCTCAGGATAGCAGAGTTAGAAGAAAACATAAATTTAGTGAAATATTTCTTGGAAATTAGGATCTTACTTTTTTAAAAAATTAAACTAACAATTTCTTTAGAGATATTGACAACTTTGAGACAATATTCATTTTTAAATTGTATTATCTATAAAATTATTTAAAACTAAAAATAATTGAAGGATTTTGTATGTAAGGAAAACAGTTTTAAAAACAAGGGAAAAATGTATACTTTTGCTAAAAAAATGTATAAGACAAAAACTTCAAAGTTAATGTAAGAATAAACGAAAATAATTTTCTTGAGTTCTGATCTTGACTCCTCTAGCTAGGAGTCCAACTTGAGGAGTAAGGAGGTAGGTGTACCGTCTTTGTGAACTTGTCTTTAGAACTGAAGTCTGGCAGCAGTGGGAGTGCATACTCAGGGGCTCTGTGGAAAAATGGCACTGATGAAGTAGGGTCAGAAAAGTTGAAATAAGGTCAAGGGATTATTTCTAGATCCTTTTTTTTTAAAGCCTGTAAATTTCACTTTGATTTGTCATGTTCATTCATCTTGTTGCATTTCTCAGGCAGAACGCTGGGGAACAGCAAAGAGAATTTTATTTATATAAATTAATGTGCTAATTAGCTGCAGTCGCACAGCTCTTGGAAAATTGCCATTTCATTTTATTGCACATTAAAGATTGGGTGTCCCAACCCTTGTATGCCATTGGAAATGAAGAAATAACCCTAGTAAAATATTTTTGCCACTCCAAAGGGGAAATGTTAAATATAGTAGCCTCATGTTCATTTTCTGGGTTCTTCGTAGACTTTTTTTTTTTTTTTTTTTTTTTTACTATTTTGCCTTTAGTCTAGAATCTCTCTTCTTCGTTTTTAGAGGAGAAAAAGGCTAAAGTCCTAAAACATTTTAGCTCTCAAATCTTATATCAATTAGCAATTGTATTTATATATAAAATAGTGTGTGTGTGTGTATGTATTATATATATTACATATATATGTAATATACGTATATATATATATATATGATGTATATATATGATGTATCCAGAAAAAAATATTATGCTAAGAAACAAACCATGTGGGGCACCTGGGTGGCTCAGTGGGTTAAAGCCTCTGCCTTCGGCTCAGGTCATGATCTCAGGGTCCTGGGATCGAGCCCCATATCAGGCTCTCTGCTCAGCAGGGAGCCTGCTTCCTCCTCTCTCTGCCTGCCTCTCTGCCTACTTGTGATCTTTGTCTGTCAAATAAATAAATAAGATAAAATAAAGAAACGAACCAACCATGTAAAATGCAAAAAATATGAATCTCAAAGGCTGGAATATTTTAATTAATATTTTTAAAATTTTGGATGCCATCCCTTTAAGGGATGAGTTCTGAAAGGTTGTATTCTCTTCCGGGATCTATCAGTATTGAGCTGAACAATCTTCATTAGCTGCCTGGACTTTTCTTCATTTTGATAATTGTTCAATGAATGAACTATTTGCTTCCTTCATATTTGAGAATAATATTTTGGAAAGGAATAACAAGCACTTCAGCCTTCTTGGAATAGCTTGGAACTTTTAGAAATTCAATGATACACTCATGAGATATTTCCTACTACCACACACACAAACTCCGACTAAACTAATCCATGTGAGTGTTAGTTATTAATTAATGCCACATTGAATACTAAGTTAATACAAATATAACACTGTGTTTCTGTCCATCCTTCTTACATTTAAGATTTAGGACAACCGGCTTGGTTCCCTATTTTATTTTGTTTCCTAAACTGCTGCCCCAGAGGAGGATTTGCTTTTTTCTACGTCTCTTATGACTCCTTTCTATCAAAAGAGGCTTAAGACTCTTTTTAACAGGTAGTTTGTGAAGTTTAATCCCAAGATAGCCTAGGCCTCCTGGAACACTCGACTCCTGATCTTCTTCCCACAGGTCGATCTCAGTGACTGGTGATGAGAAGGATGTCCTATCCTCTCTATCTTCTTTGTGTCTTTGAAGTTGGAAGAATGTTCCTTTGTTGAAATTTCTTAAATAGTTCTGTGTATCCCAGAAAAAGAACCACAGCATTTTAATGATTCTTTTATCTTCCTGAAATAGAAAGAACACCAAAGAAAACATCATACGAAGGGTAGTATGAAAACAATGATGGTAGAACATAAAAGTCTCCATAGGGTTATAGGATTATGAATGACGCAACAGAATGCAAAAGGGGTAGGTACACTTTTTAGATGGCCTGTTCTCATTTCCTCTTCCTGCTAAAAACAAACAAACAACAACAACAAAAACAAGTTTCCAGAAAGAAAAAGGTAAAAATATAATATCCTACAAAGAGCACTACACCAATCAGTGTGTTATGCGATCCTGGTGCTGGTCTTGGCTCTACTGCAAAAGATTTCCTTCAGTTCAGGCCAGATTGCTTCATTTCACTGGTACATGTTCTCTCACCTGTCAAGTGAGATGGCTGGCCTCCATACGTCCTCAGGTTCATTCTAACTCTATAATTCTATAGCTGTATTTTTATTTTTCAGAGACTATATAGCCTGTTAACAAATTTCTACATATTGACTATTACAAACCATTAAAAATTATGAAAAACAATAATGGAAAACTTTACCTCCAATGCTAAATTAGGCAGAATTCTCCAAAAACATTATTTAACAGAAGTGGTAAGATAAACAGGTAGCTCTTCAAATTTTTTGTGTTTGAATATTCTTGAGTTGAAATAAAATAGTTCCCATTCTGTTAATAGCAATGTGCGGTAGGTAGCATGTTTTACTATGAATACTGTCCAGGGAAGAAGAAACAAAGGAGATCCTACAGAAGTGATAAGTGAGAGGCTAGCAGCTTTTTAAAAGCTATTGCATACTCTGTTCTGTTTTAAGTCTTTTCTCTAAAAGCCAATCAAATGGGGACTATTTGGGAACATCAGCGTTAGCCTACCAGACAATGTCATTTGCATCTTGAATTATTCTATTAGATTCTAACCTTGGCACAGTATAACCCTTTTGCTGAAATATTTATAATTGCCTAGTAACATGGGATATAAACAATTTATTCCTATTATGTCTGTGCATGTTTTGATACAGAAGAAGCAAACTGTGAATGACTAGATACTAATAAGATCATGGAATGTCCCCAGCTTGTCATAATGGTTAGTAACAAATATTTGCATCAAGACTTGGTTATCCAAATATCCTTGTGAAGAGTGTGGCTGAGAGAGTTTGATTTCTCTAACCTTGCAGAATCATTATATTCTATTGTTCTTGTGATAGATATGTAGGGTAATGCAGTCCAAAGCCTCCAGGCAATGCATGAATTGAATATTTGCTATTTGTGTAGCATGTTGTTTCTGAAGCGTCTAATTTGGGAGTGATTTAGTAAATACAATCATCAAGAATGTGGTGGTGTTTTCCCTTTAGTTTTGCATTGAGGATTTTGAAAGAGTCCCCCTTCCCCCAATCATCTGTAAGAAAATGGGAAAAATAGCCTAACTTAATGCTTCTATTTTGCAAAAATGGGGTGAAAAGCAAGATATATGTATTTTTGGCAGTAGGGTCACCGAGTTTGAAGGAAGAAGATGGTTTCAACTAAATGCATGGATCCACATTATTGCATAGCTACATTTTTATGTTTAGTTTTATACTACAAATAAGAAAAAAAAAACCTTTGAAATTATTACACAAGTGTGCTAACACTAACTTACTCTGGTTAAAAAGATCATCTTTGCAGGGCACACATGTATTGTCATGGACATTATCTGCAAAACTGAGCATAACATCAAAAGGAAAAGCCTCATTGCAAGTCAGAACTATTTTAATTTAATGAACTAATATTAAAAAGATTCACATAATCTGTCTCTCACCGTCTTTTAGCTGGAAAGTATTCATTAAAGAAAATCTATGCTAATGTTAGCAACATAAACAGAATTCCAATTAAGGGAGAACGCAATGAACATACTAAAAGCCCTGTGGTTTCCTTAAAGAACTCACTGCCTAGCAGTGTCCATGTGGCGGTGGTCCACTACCGTCACAGCTGCCCTAGGTTAAGGGCTCCAAACACAAGCTTGATGCTGGCTACCATCACTGCTTATAATGAGGGGACACTAACTGCTTTGGAAAAGTTTTGAATTAGCTCTAGTTTGGTGGTTTCGAAGCCTGACCTATTTTAGTCTTGACTCCTTTTATTCCCTCTAGAAAAATGTATCTTTGGATTATCGGGGGGTAGGGGGGACAAAAAATAAAACAAAACAACATAGCCTAAATGACTTCCAAATCTTCTCAATTATGAACAGCATTAAATCAGCTAAATACAAATAGATCAGAAAAAAGAGATTGTATTTTTCCTTCCATTACCGAGTGGAGTAGAGGGTGTGTCTTAAGACATCTCAGAAAATTGCTTCACATTTTACTGATACAAATAAACTAAGTGACCTTGAGCAAAGTCATCTTCTACCTCTGGGTATTGGTTTCCTCATATACAGAATATGGGATTAGAGGAAATGATTGAATCCCTTCTTGCTCTGAAAATAACCTATTGATTAATCATATTTTTATAACTTTGCCTGATAAAGTTTGGTGTTATAGGAAATGTATAGGAAATCTGAAGGAACAGGGAAGCTTTGCCTAAAATGTTCAGAAAATTCTTGAACCTTACATACAGTAGAAGTGGTTCTTAAAATTGGTTTTTAAGCATAATGGTTGAAGATCAAATAACATATTAACAAATTACAGAGAATTTTCATAGCACCAATTACAAAGATGATCTTTGAGTGAAATTTGTAGATTCCTCCATTTAAGTAAAAAAAGCAACAGAGAACTAAAAAGAGGAATTAAAATATTCCATATATTTACCTTTTAAAATACCTAAACCTACACATGAAAAATTGGCCCAGAGGAATATATTAATGGATTTGATGGCTCCCGTGCCAAGACAGGATCTTATATAATCTATGGACATTTGCCTAATTGAAGTAAGTCAGTACATAAAATGTTCATAATTGCATATTGATAAATCTAATATTACTAAGTTTTGGTTTTGTTTTGTTTTGTTTGTTCTTCAGGCTTTTTTTAAAACATTTTTTTCTCCTAACAGCACATGATATTTTAATGACACATTTTCCTGGAATGCGGGGAGGGTGAGAGAAAATAAAATAGTACATCTTAAAATGATTTTATTTTATAATTAAAGTTACTTTAGTATACCCTTTAATCCAACTTTTATTCTAAGTTGATTTTAACCCCTAAGTTAAAGATTATTCATAGGGAGGAAGCACTAATGTGACTTATAGACACTACATTTAAAATTTTGTAATTTTATGGTTTCCAATAAATAGATGTGTGATAATTAATTTTATGTGTTAGATGCATACATAGGAAATTGGAGACTCAGAGGGCTGTCCCCTTCAAATAGTAGGGATCTTAAGCCAATGAGTGGTATTTATCAAAATATTACTAAAAGAAATTTCAGATTTTTTTTCATAATCTGTGACATGTTCTTTAAATTACACATACTGCTGTCAAAGTCCGAGAACCCTTTTTCCTTTGAGAATTATTTTGGTTCCAGAAACAATGAGAATTCATTCCAAGTCAGGTCTAATGTGTAAACTAAGTATTCCAAACAAGATAATGCCATTTTAGGGGTCTAAAATAATAATGTTAAGGTAAAAAGACTGACGATCTTGTGTGACTAATAGAATAAGTGTCCAAATGAAGGACTCTGTAGGCAAAACCCAGTGAGTTGGAACCAAGTGTAAAAGCTCTCTATATACAAATGGCAAACCTGGCAGAAAATAATAAACTGGCTGGGACCCAAGCTACAGAATATGCTGTATATATAGCAGTTTCTAATTTCTCTACTCATAATTTTTGTTCATAAAAATTTTTTTCCTTCTCTTTCTAGATGTAAATGCAGTAAAATCATAGAAGGTGTTGCCATAAAGTAATGTGTATGTATATTAGAAAGTAGAAAATTAGTGTGCTTAGACACAGCTATCTTGAGCCCATACATCTAGTTCACCAATACTACTCTTTCTTCAGAACTTATTTTGGAACTCATCTTTTAGAGTAATCTGAATATGTTCATGAATCACACAAGAAGACTGGCCATATGATTAAATCACCCGGTCTCTTGCAATCTTTCTCTTCTTTTTCTTTCTCTTTACCTAAAACAAGCTAGGTCACCTGTCAGTTCACCAATATTGACACTGAATGATAACAACAAATTCTCTCAATATACAATAATTGGACCTCATTGCAGATTTGTAAACAGGACGTCCATCAAGAGAGTAATTTTAAAGAGAAGAATGGCCATACCAATGGAATAAATACAGACTCTTGAGGTGATGCCTCTGAAGAAAAAGACTGATTTGAAAATGTAAGTTTGGGTTAGATTGATCTCATTGCTTTACATCAAACCTCCTATGTTTTGTATCACTTTGATATCCCAAGTCAGGAAATAATTACGTGATGCATGAATGGGATCTGCCAGTGGAATTGCTTGTAGCATCTTAGAAGGAAGTAACTTCTTCTAAAGGAAGTGTATTTAGTGAGTATCTTAAAAGGACTGGATATATTTACTAGATTAAGATATGAATTTTTAATTACACATATGTTCCCTTAGAAAGATAAAGATTGTATTCTCAAGGAGTTATACCACATATCATATGTGAGATATGGGGGAAAAGTGGGAAGTGGAAACATTCCTTGAAATGTTTTAAATCCACGAGGTATAGAAGGTAATTAAATTATCCACAAAATAAAATTTAACTTCCTGGTACAAAATAAATTGGAAAAGAACAATCTCCTTTTACACCCCCAAGGAAAACAGAAAAGAACATCTTTAGTTTTCACTTTCTTTCAAATTTAGTAGTGCTCATTCTTCAATTTGATGATTTGCTGGGGAAAAAAAATGAAAACTATTACTTTTTTCATTAACTGAAGAATGAACACTGTGTAACTTTACAAAATGAGGGTTGCAATAAAATGGATACGCAAGTTTAGACCCTTCTTTTGTGTTTGGGCTCATAATTTTTTGTTTGCTTTGTATGTCCAGATCTTACATGATATGAAGTGTATCCTAATTTTAGATAAATTAATACATTTTATATTCTTAACAAGCAAAGATTTGATTATTTTTTCACATTAAAATAAACAAAACAACTGAGAAGGCACAGCTTAGGATATATTTATTTTTATAGAATCATTGAAATTAACCCTGTTCTCCTTAGCAAGCATGGATATATCAAACCATATTTCTAAATATATCCTGAGCACTTTGCTTTGAAAACAAACTCCAATGAGAAAGAGCACAATTAATACCCCATTTAGATCTTTAACATGCAAATATTATATATTTTGGCTCTCTAAAGTAATGGAGTCAGGATCATTTTGTAGTTGAAACATGTAAGAAACATTTGACACTTGTAATCAAGGCTTCAGAGATGCCTGCATGCGTTATTTTAAATACTTCCTGCGTCTATGATCATTTCTGCTTCTCCACAGACATGAAGCTTTCCTACCCATCGTTCCCTCTGTCAACACATACACACACAGAGACACACACACACTCACACACACATACTCTCTCTCTCTCTCTCTCACACACTACATCCCCCAAAGTAAATAAGATGATTAATTAAGCAAAATAACTGTTCAATTAAATACAAAAAAATCAACCAACTTGTTAAATTGATTATTACACTTATTTCAAGATATTCCACTATATCTTTACCATCAAGTCATTTCAGTCAATTAAAATGATCAGTGAAAGAGGAGAAAAAAAATGTTTGCCCATATGTCAGAAATCCTATGTAATAATGACTGGGGATTTTGTTGGTTTTTCAGCAAGATGCTCCTAAATAACTCCAAAACCCCTATTGATATAAAGGGGACCATTGCTTTCTTCAGGGTTTTTTTTTTTTTTTTTTTTAAGTGAGAAAGTTGGCAAGAAAAAGAGATCTTTCTGTTACCCGAAATATTCTTAAGTATACTAAAATGAGCACCTTGTTTACACACCTCATTGCACATTTTCTTCATTATTTCAGTTAGCCGTTCCCGTGGCTTTGCTTCTCACTATAACATTTTAAGGTGAATGTATACATACATCACACACACACAGATATCATCAGAGCATACGAAACAACAAGGTCACCTGAAACAAATACGGAATTCACAGCCATGTGTCCTTTTCAAATGATGTTTGCAAATGGTCACACTACACATCTGCGGTTTGCTCCAAATAATTGTAAGGTTAGAGCATTACCTTTTTAAACCTGCAGATTCTTCTTTCTGTAAGCTTTGGCTCCAGCAAATCTCAGCTATTCCGATTACAGCCCTTTCTCACTTGCTCCCAAGTGAGGAACGATTTGCAAGGCTTTTTGGCAAGGCGTATTGTTAAAGCTAAGCTCTTCATCTGATAAACATTTTCACTATAATACAGTATTTTTTTTTTATTTTTATCTTTTGTTTTAAATAACTGACCAAAATCTAAACTATAGAAAGGGGGAAAAAAGCCAAAGGTGATTATCATCTTCACCAAAGTAGTCACCATAATATTGTTCAAATAACAAATTTTCTTTCTTGCTTCCATGCAAGCTATCTAGCTAACATTTTCATATGATCGACTATCATATAACCTTTGCAGTTTTGTTTACAAGGAGCATGCGGTGATGTGGGAGTGTTCTAATAACATGGTTTGGAACAAAAGTACTGAATACCAAATTATATAAAATTTGTAATATAATTTTTATAAGAAGCAAAATCCTCCAGAAAAAAAAAAAAGACTGGAAGGAAATATTCTAAAATATATCCAGTATTTGCCTATGGTTGTTAGGATTGCAGAAAACTGATTTTCTTGCTATACATTTTTCCTATTTTTCCAGATTTTACACAATGGGTTAAAAAAAGAAAAAAAAGTAATTACAAATGTGTTTATCTTTGAACAAAAAGGACTCGGGGAAAAACTTAAAATGTTACTCCTCTGGTGAAGGTAAGGGAGACATAAATGCTTTTTTTAAAGACATAAAACAAATTTTCTTAACAGAGTCAAATGATTTGAGTAGAGACTAGATAATTTGTGTGATTAAGCATCTGCCAGAGTAAATTCCTAATTATAAGGAAAATTAATATTAACCAAATACTACCTAGAAAGAGTATGTTGATATTTCAACATTCCTATAGGATAGTGCCATTATTATCCTGTGATAGTTTTGTTTCTTTCGTGTAGATTTTTAGGGTAGCATTTAACTAAATTATTTATTTATTTATGTCACAAATTTTTTAAAAAATGCATAAGCTAAAGATAATTTTTAAAATGCCAGTCCTTTCCAGATATATATTTAAAAAATTCCTAGATGGTCAGAAGAATTCTCTCTTCCTTGATTTACATTCCATAGTTTTTTAATTTTGAGGTATCACGCATATATTTAGTAAGCAAACTGTTTAGGGATTTTTGCTCAAGTAGAGATAATAGTATTTCAGGTTTTAATATGATTAGCAATTATTTGGGTATTACTTTAATGAAAAGAAATCAAGGCTTTTTACCAATTTAATTTTTTACAAAAAAAAGGTTTCATAAATCTTCCTCATAAATGCTTCTTGATTCTTTTACATAGACTAAAATCGATTTCTAAGGCATGTTAAGTATTGATTACATTATTTAAAGGCATACATAACTATCTAAAACTCTTTTCCAAAATTGCAGAAAAATAGATGAAACATAGGGAGAAAAGGCAAGTAAAACCTTCTGAGGTTCAGTTGAGCAGTGTGTACCCAGTAATTTTAAAATACTAATTTTGTTCCATTTAATGGTAAAGAAATATTTCTTTTTCTTCCTTTGCCTAAAGGTCATTTATAATTGAGGACAAGTTAGCAAGAGTCCAGAGGCTGAGTGTGGCTTTGATCTAGGTGTCCAGCCTTTCTAAGTGCAAATCATTCTGGGCAGAATGGGAGGAGTCACATCAATGAATTGGTTGCCTTATTAAAGGTTATCAAGATCCCCTCTTCTCTCTTCCCTAGCCTCCTCCCACCGCCCACTCTTTGTGAGCACCTCTGCATTTCTGTAGCACTTTGACTTTGTCTTGCAGAAATTGTATTCAGAGAGAATACTAAGCCTTAAACCTGTTCTTCTTTATTTGCACTTGGTTACCCCGATTTCACTTTGAGATTCATGTCATGTGTTTTCATCTCTGACCGCCTTTATCAAATCATTTAAAAATATATATATAGCACATGTTATTTGATTTGGGATAAGCAGAATATTCTCATTCTCAAAAAGGAGTATGATATCATTCGTGAGTCATTATAATGCTTTCATTCAAGATTTAGGGCAGTAACATTGATACTGTGGATTTTCTTTTGAAATAAAAAGAATGGCACTAAATGTTCCATATTACAGTGTATCTTAGAAAATATTAAACAGATATATGTAGAACTTGGGTACATTTATGGACTTTTTTGGTAAAATTGTTATTCTGTTTTTACTTATAAAAATTTAATAAAAATAGGAAAAAGATTAAAATTATTCTAAATAGCCCTTTACCAATTATTTAGAATGCCTTGTACAATTTGAAAACTTGGCAGTAATTTTATCAAACATTTTATAAATCACTGTCAGAATAATGTTAAACAGTCATTTTGAATTACACTATAACCAATTATTTTTATAATCAAATATTTCATTAATTATAAAATGCATAATTTTTTATCCCATATAGGTAAAAATAAGTGAGCTATTTCCAAAAGCAGTGCTTCTTGTAGGTGCTTTTGCCTGACCAATTTATGGTCACAAAATTTTGCAATTTTTTCTTTTAAACAGAAGTCTTTTTTCATTGGAGCGTTGATAGTTTTAATTTCAGTTTCCATACTATTTAATGATCCAAACATATTTACAAAAACACTTTAAGTATTGTTCTGAAGTTAAAGCGATGATGATGATAGCTATATATTTCTTTCTAGTGATGTCTTAAAGATATAGGGCAAATTCCTTTAGAAAAGAATAAATCCTGTGACAAATAGTTACAGATACTTCCATTTATTTCTTCGGTGATTGAATCATCTTAAAGAGTTTAGTGTAGATACACTAAATTTTGCATTTAAAATGACTATAGCATTTTTGTGGTATCAAAGTGAGTATTTACTATTGCCTATTAAAATGACAAATATGCATTTTTTATATTATGTACCTTTCTTTTGGGATAATTCCATTTCATTTAACACACTGTTTCTTCAGGATGTTTTAATAATAACAAACCTCTAATTGCTCATATGTCTGCACTATGTGCTTTAGATAAAATATAATTTAATGTAGTAACATTGTGTGTCAACTATACTTCAATGGAAAAAGCTAAAATATAGTTGACTATATGTTGAATGAATTTGGTTTACAGGTTTATAATTTTTGCATTATTTACTACCAATATGAATAATTTTATAATGTGTGCTATGATCACTTTTGTGGTAACATCATGAAACATCAAAATAAATTTATTGCCTTTAATCAGTTACATAGAAGCAAACCTCAGAATACATAGAAAATAATATATTTATAAAGGACTCTGAACAGTATTATATTTATATATAATTTTTGTTCTTAACATTTTGAATAACAAATTCTTCAGCCTTTAAAAAAATCTATCAACATGAAAATATCTACTTACTTTTTAAATCATGACAGGACTATTTTCTAGAGCATTCTATCTTAATGAGCACAATATTGCTATTGAATAATACTAAATTTAATAATTGAAATAAGTTTTCATTTTGAAAAATTCCCAGCACTTTTCTATTTTCTAATAAAATATTATTTCATTTTTATGGCACAATAATTAATCACCTTTGCCTGTGTAGCCTGATCATATGTTATATCAGATAGTCTTAACACTTGCTTTCCTGTAAATATCCAATTCTATGCTAACAAATAGGAGAAGCTTTTGAATGTAATACTTTATTCCCTAGAAAAATTACTCTTGGTTTTGTCTGAATGTCATTTATAAAGCAAGAAATGGTTCTTTTTCCAAACATGTGATCAATATGTGTCCATTTTCATATCATTGTTAGTAACAGACACAATCTCATTTAGGAGCAAGGCCATTTTAACATAAGTGTATCCTAGTATAAAAAGACGCTTGTCACACTCCACCCTAATAGTGAAGGATTTCAGTTCCCCCTTATGCAGACATTTGCACCTAGTATTTTCCAATTCTGTAATGCAAACATTCACGGAGAGGTTAAATACAATGTTGGCTTTGCAATATGTATGCAGAAGAGCTGCACGCATTTTGCACAGGCTTCGTTGAATTTAACCCTGGGTCAACAGACATGTTTAAATGTGGACTTGAACATAAATGGTGCCTACCACAAGAAAGTAAATGAGTGTGAAGTTACTCTAAAATGTCACAATTGATAATAAGAACAAGATCTCTAAGCAGGGGAAAATAAAAGGTGTGGACTGATGTTCCAAAATCACTTGGTTGAACATGTATTTCATCTTTTTAATTTGGTTACTATACCAAACCATCCGTGGCCAAACTGGAGTTACAACTATCCACTGATATTTTCTTTCCTACGTTCCTGATACGTTCTCTCACTTTCCAACTCTTCTATTTCCAGGCAGTTGTACCATATGAAACTGACAGCAATTGTTCTGATTCATGGTTTAGGAGGAGTAGCTGATTAATCCCATGTCAGCAGTCTTGACCCTATGTGGAAAATAGAACCTCAGACGGCCCACTCAACAATATATCAGGGAGTAGAGTGGTGTGGCTTGCCTTGCTCTCAAATGTAATGAAAGTTTAGGGCAATACTGAACAGTGATTTGATCCCCCCCTCCAACCCTTTTAACCTATGTTTCAAAAAGAACATTCTGGCAATGTAATGAGGGGAGGGAGTGAGCAATTAAGATTCAGAGACAGAATCTTATGTTTCCAAATATTTCATTTGCGTTTTCCATGAAATGCTTTGGAACATGTTCTTTCTTTAAGCATAATCATTTATTTAAAAAAAAAATTAACTGGTCATATGTGTTTATTTTGGAACCTTTAAATTTTCAACCTTGACTTTTTTTTTTTCTGTATAGAACACCCTTCCACCTTTGATAAGGAGATCTAACTGTACTTATTATAAAACAATTACAAATAACTCCAAATTTTAAAATCATGTGTAATAGGTACATATCATATTTTAAAAACACAAAAGCCAAACTTTGAGGAACCCATTTAGTGTTTAAGATAGTCTTTTTTTCACAAAAGCCCTACCCTGGGCATGTATTTCTGCTATGAATTAAGAGAAACCTTATTTCTCTGTATTATGTTATTGGTACTTATGATTAAAATAAAGGGATAAAGTGGAATTACATCTTTTTTAAAGGGGACCATGTGCATGAAGGCACTAATGTGTGAATTTTATTTACAACTATGAAGCAGATTGAAATGCCAAAGCAACGTGAAAATCTGTCAAATAATGCTAAATCTTAAAGCACATGGTGCTGTAAATGGTGGTCACACAGTACAAGTTGGATTTTAGTATTGGAAGTCATGAACAACTAGTAAGAGAAAAGAAAAGAAAAAAAAAACACAACTACCTAGCATAACTAGATAAAGCTGAAATGTGCTGAAATCTTCCCTTGCAAACTGCATAATAGCACTTCCAACGGCCCCTTTCTGTCACCCACCGTAACCATCAAGCCCGGATTCTGCAGCAGTCAGGTGAACGGCCGCAGAGCTCTTATGGATGGCTGCATAGAATTCTGAGGAAAAACACATCTGTACAATTTTTCCTTGGACAATAATAAACATTCATTTTGAGTGCACTTAGATTTTTCCTAAATAAATTTGAAACGAATTATGCAAGATTTTCTTCGGCGTCTTCCTAAAGTGAAGGTTTTATTTTGACCGAATCCTTCACTATGAATGTGCAGCCCTTTGATCAAATAACATTTGCATTTCTGTATGGGGTAGGGTTTTATGTTCTTTTCATACATACTGTCTACTACGTGTATCATGTTGGTTTATGCTAGTCACCATTTAAAACACTAGGTACCAAGTGTTGCCTTGTAAACAGAATCCATACGTATGTATAAGCTGAAGACAATAGAATAGTGCGATTTAAAATTCAAAATTAATAGGTCTTTTGAATGAAACATATTTTTAGTGTGGGTATTTTAAACATTCTATGCTCAGACACAAAATGCAATAGTTTGGTTTTTTCAACACTGTATTTTTAGAGTAGCCCGGTCTTATGTATTTGAAAACAACAACAAAAAAATGAAATGCTTCTCAAGTCTTTTCTTCAGAGCCAAGCACTCTGCACATACTGTCAAGGTGGGTGGAATTAAAAAATAATAATAAAACAAACCATAGGTTACATTATGTTGTCCAAAGACTGCTTAAACATGGGGCTCTGGTTTTATGAAAAAGTCTTTTGAGGGATCAGCAAGCACCTGCATTGTCTACAGAAAGGGAAAGAATTTGTAAGTGCATGTGTGTGAAATGATCTTTATCTTCACCAGTTTTTTTTCTTTTTTTTTTTTTTTTGAAGGCGACATTTTTTTTTCTTTGCTGCAAGGAGAAATGTTCTTCTACCTTCCCTCAAAAAGCTAGTAGAAAACAGTTTTCCCTTTTTTGCTAGTTTTGAAGGCATCTTTCCATAAAGAAAATAGCAAAACCCTCTCTGCTTCATTTATCCACGTGTGGCTATTAAAACTGCGCAGATCTCAAAGGCATACAAATACCTTGTCAATAAAGTAGTAAATTAAACAACTGGCATTAAAAAAAAAAAATCTTCCAGCGAATTTTCTCATTAACAGCCAACTATTTTGGGTGCTTTCAGGCTTAGAGCTTTAACATTTGGTAAAATTTAAATAATACAGGCTTTGGGTTTATGGAGAAGTATAACAGACATTGAGCGAACTCATCCATTTTGTCATTTTTCAGAAGAATATTTCAATTTAACTTAGTTTCTCTTAAAAGAACAACAGCTTTATTTACTAGGTTTCACATAGCACATTCTTCTCAAAAATATGATTTAAGTTTGCGTTTTGAAGCACTGGGATAGCGTTCATCAAAAATAAAAGCTAAGCGGAATACAAATTACATATCTCTCAATCAGAGAGAGTTTAGGCTCTAATGTCAAGAATATATTATTAGAGAAGAGCCTTTTTGTGTCTTCACTAATCGGATGGTTCTTTCTGCTTTTCCTCACCTACTGAGCGAGGCAGCATGTAGTATCTCTGAAGAAGCTTGATGTTTCTTAGATAATATGGTTTGGAAGATGCTGTTTGCAAGCTTATTTGCTTCTGTGTTGTGTTCATAAGCAGGAGAATATAATTCATTTCTGCATATCTGCTAGACTGGACAAATCAAGGTGACAATCCGTGGTTAGCTCTGTCAGGCCCTTTGTCCTACTGCTGCTGTGAATGGAAGTACAATGGGAGCAAAGTGGAATATATAAGAGTCCAGCTGCCTTGTTGTGACAGCCTGGTCCCCCCATTGCAGTGTGTCAGCTCATGTTTGTGTACCGGTAGCCAATCCATAAGATGACAATGCAAATTGTGTGAAAAGTCTTCTATAAGATAACAAATCATGTTGGGGGTTGAGGTACAGGAGGAGAGGAAAAGGGGAGGTTGGACACATGTCTTAGAAAAATAATGACCCGTAAAAGGTTATATTTTTGGTACAGTGATTACATTCAAATGCAAGGCCCTTATCCCAATTCTGGCATGTGTCTCAAAGACGCAGGTAGGTGCTTACACTTAAATCTATCATACCATTGCTGTGTGCAAGGTTCTGCATTAATGTTACTTTTAGGGCTGTTTATATTTCATTTACGCATGCAATTAATCATCTTTACTGTGTTGATGCTACTGGCGTCAGCAGTGTGACTTAATTAAATTTGAAATTATAGTACAGTAAATATAGGCTTCCAACTAGCCGGTCCAAATTAAATGCTGTGGTCTATTTCTTACCCATGGTGTTTTCCAATTTAAGTGTTCATTTGAAAGGTTACATTTCAGACTGAAATCAGTGTTGTGGTTTTTTTTTTTTTTTAACTTAACTGTTGCTAAACTAGAATAGCTCTCCTTCAATGATTCCTTTATTCCTCTCTATTATCTCTATTCTTAGTATACAAATACAATGCCATCTGTATTTATTACATTACCTTTAATATTTATCTGATTAGATACTTAATGTTTTGTAAGGAATGTCTTTACCCCCTTAAAACATTTCCTCTGCCACATCAGCCCTGAGCTGCTTTCAAAGGTCTCGCCTCCATTTTGTCTCAGGCTGGTAATCAAGCAATTAGCCCACAAAATGGAGGTTCTCAGCTCTGCTCTATATACCGGCTCTCAGATGGGTGGTTTTACCTGTTTGAAAGCTCAGGCAGAACGGTTTACTGTTGATCTTGGTAAATTGGCCTCTGAAGAATGTTCTTATGATGTCAAATAAGTGACTCTTGCTTAGAAGAAACCTTCGTTGCCTGAGACCTTTGTGGTGTTATCACTAGAGAATTATCCCACCTGCAAGACGTGCGTGTCTCTGCTCTTCTTATGTGATAGAGTGAACATTTAAACCGTTCATTCACGAATTCCAATGGTGAAGTGCCAAGCTCTAAAACACTGCTAACTTAATTTCTTTAAATGTTTATATATTATGTATTATAGTCTTCTTCAGACAGTTCATAAAATGTCTAGCAAGGTATCTGGCCAGAAAGGCAGGCACTCTCCTATCATATATACAATACAGGGTTTGAATGCTAGCAAATTTGTCATCCGTAAAGTGCAGCACAGGACTTGTGTGTAAAAAGCACAAGCCCCCCGCCCCCTTTTTTTAATGCAGTGCTGCCTTGTCTGCACTTTTTGAAATTGCATATTTATCAGTCCATGAATTATGCATGAGATTGGAAAAGTGGGGGGGTGGCAAGAGGATGAGGAAGAAGAGCATACAAAAAAATGTATGCTTGAAATACTTAGGATAGGAGATGCTTTTAATGTGCATGCCAGCAATTCTGCTCAAGGATAGCTGTATTTTGATTTTTTTTTTTTTCTGTATGTCATGTTTAGATTCAGTGTTGTATATTTTGGTATTTAAAAATCGTTATGTTGCTCGTCTACTTTTTTCTGGGTAAATTCAGGAAAGTGCGGTTTAAAACTAAGTGAAATAGGAACTAAAATGAACAGAGTGTTTCAAAAACTTTTAAAGTGGAGAGTATTTAATAAATTTTAATCTTTTGTCTGTCAGCCTCTATTGTCAAGAAAGAGCTGACAGATTGAGGATTAATGAAATGTTTCATAAATTAGAAATGAAACTATCAGCAGAATGTCCAAAGTAGGACTCAGACATTGCTCGGACAAGAGCTCTGGCCCAGTAGAATAGTCCATTCTTAAATCCAATCCCTTTTCAATCACACGGGGCAAAAATAAACCTCTCTTATCCACTGGGTGAAAACGTATCCTCAGCTTTCATTAAATAAATCAATGTTGTCTACATGTTTTTAATATGTTATTTTTCACTTTTCTTTTCTCAAAAGCAAATTAAAAACGAAAGAAAACGAACAAGGAAAAAAAAAACCATCAGAAATGACTTTAAAACCAGGAAACTCAATGTGAAAAGTTTTGTTACAGAGTATAAACATTTAACAGGTAGAATAACACCAAATATAATGTGGGATTGCAAATCTCCTATTCCCAGAACACTTCACGGGGGTCCATGGGTACTGGGGTAGGAGGTGTGTGTGGGTTTATTGGGACAGGAAAGGGTGGCTGTATTTAGGACCATGCTGTAAGCTCTTATTATAACCCACAAAGCAACATCATGATGAGTCAGTCCCCAACCCCCAAAACCAACCCTCCCCGTTAAAGATACATGAATAGTATAATATCGAATTCTAAAAACACTGCTTTCTTATTCTTAATTTCCACAGAATTTTTTTTTATATAAAGCATGCAACTCAGGAAACGTGTTAGCCTAAAATAAATAAAGAACATGAGATGTGTTGAGGCCCGAAGATGTGCTGTGCTAAAAAAAGAAAAATATTTTGCATGTGTGTTACGTGACAAACTCCAGTTGGGGTTCAGAGAATCCTGGTTCAGGTATTACCAGGTTAAAGTTGAACCAAGAGGCCTTTCAATGCTGTCTCTTACCATTCCGGTCATTTGGATTTCCGCAAGCTTGTTCCGAACACTCACCTGAAATACCTTCCTTCCTACCGGCTGGAGACATACAATTTGAAAGTGGGCTAGGAGAGTGTATAAAAATGTTTAGCCTAATCACTCCCTAATGACAGCGACTTATGTCCTTAGTGCAGTCGATTTGTTTCCTGGGTTTTAAAAGTAGATTATTTCCATGGTGCAGGCTTAGTGTAAGCTGTTGAGAAACTACAAGCACCACACTTCAGCCTGAGTTTGGGACGTTCGCCAAGGGTAATCTGATTAAAAGGGCATTTTTTACAACACTGTGCTGCTTTGAAAATTCTGTGCAGGCTGATAGAGTGGGGGCCAAAAAATTGCTTTTTGAAGACGAGTTTTCTTGAACAAAACTAAAACCCCAATGATTCTCTTCAACCTAAGTGCAATGGATAAATAAAAGTCCTTGGTGTCACATCTGTTACCACCGCAAGTCGTTCCATGATCTGTTTCATGCAGCTGTTTCGAGGCTCTTGCTTTTAGCCACATGGAACTTCTGACACAGAGGCACCACCCTTTAGCCCTGTTCCGTGAAGAAGTAGGAAAAAAGAAGTTTCCAGCTTTAGCTTTGTGATGTGTGACCTGCACTGAGGTCTGCCTGAAGTAACTGTTATAGTTACCTCAAAGTTAGCAGCTCTGAGTTGTTCAAAAGTAATTATCATATCTCAAATCTTGCATGTCTTTTAAAAGATGGAATATAATACTAATTAAATATGTCATGTTTGCACACATCAGAATGCACTCAAAAGAACCCTTCTTGCATCACTTATTTTATTGAAGTATTTTCATATTCTTCCATGGGATCTAAACAGGCAAGTAAGATAGATAACTGAATCTGTTCCCGTTTTCCAAACATCCCTGGGGTGGGATGAATAGTAAATTCATGTGAGAACCCATCTCTTTAAATAGCATAGGGCAGTTTGAATACATAGCCTACAGATGAGTGTTAGGTTTCTGTTGCTTTTTTAAACTCACTCTGCTAATGGAACTTGTTGGCATTTTGTCTATGTTGGAGTGGCTGTCACCAGTTTCCTCCTCTTCTCCCCCCAAATCAAAGCTCTTCAATATAACTGAAAGTTAACGAGATGCCATGACACAGTTCTGATGAGAAAAATAAAATATTTTTAAATTCCATGTACAATGGGTTCAGCAAATGTGCCAAGCACCGTGTCCATGCTATATAGGAATTGATTCCTGCCCACAAGCTGATCATAGTCTACTGAGGGAGAGACAGTATTATGTAAAAGTGGTACGCACTCGATTTCATCCAGACACCAATTGCCGAGGGACCAGAGTGGAGAGAATGGTATTACTTCTTGAAAGAGATTGGCATTGGTAAACTACAGTTTTGAGAAAACAACAACAAAAAACCAGAAGTGTTTCTTTCAAGAGTGGAATGTCTTGTATTTGCCAAGTTTTCCTATCACAATAGAAGCTAATGTCAATGAAAAGACATGGACAATTTCACGTACATACTTCACAACATTAAGATCTCCTATTGTCTAGCAAGAGCTTTCCTACATTTTAGTGGTATCCTAAAACACGTTGGATTCTTCTACATTGCATGTTTCTAAATTCTGCAGTCTGCATTTTCATGGAAATAAATCCCTGCGCATGTTGTTCTCAGTAAATATAAAAAATGGTGGCATTTCTTAAAATACACTTTCTAACTTTTGGTAACATGGAGAGAATGTGCTGAAAACAACTTGAGTCAAAATAGAAACCCAGAGACACTGCAAATTGAATTAGGCCTTCCCCCACGACAAACATCTAGTGGATTTCTTTGTTAAAGATTACAGTTTTTCTTCCGAGCCATCTTTAACTTCCTGGGAACATCGCTATAGAAGGGTTTAGGATTGTGTGCTATGGTGAAGATGGGTCAATGCTAAAATACGGTGTTTCCAAAGAAACTCTTTGCAGTTATTAGCTCATGTTCCAGGAAAGCCGTGCTGTTACTTCAGAGCAGAATTCCCATCTGTGCCAACGGAGTTGTCCTTATGGATTCAGAGAGCATTTTATGGTCTTTCTTCCCCCTGCAGAATAGAAAGGGTAATTTGACTCAGGCACATTAATATGAATGGCTTGGAGTTATATGATTGAAGATTTTTTAATACTAGCACTAACGTCAGCGTATAGGGTAGAAACAGTGCTCCAGGGTGCCAATGAGCCAAAGTACATATTCCTGTGACCAGAGAGACAAAGAGAAATTATTTTATTCTGTAGAGGCATAGGTAAGAATGAAGAGGTGTTTTCCTGCTTTCTCTGTATCTGGCATGTTATTTCAGAAGCAGTCCTTTGAAACCTTCTAGGAACAATTGGCCATGAGAGGTCATAGCTCTACTTCTCTGCCTGTATAGTCTTTTGTAGTAACAATAATGTTTGTTAAACAATTTTATCCTTTGAAATTCAGAGGTAGATTTTTTTGTTTGTTTGTGGGTTTTTTTTTTTTTTTTTCAATTTTAGGTTTTGGATATCTCTTTAAGATTTTTGAATTTTGTGCCACTTAAAATGAGATATTCATGTCAGGGAGATGTCCTGCTGTTCTAGGAAAGGGAGGGGGACACCATTAAAAAAAAAATCTTGATAATCAAGGCCACCTGTGATCCTATGCTGCTTTCTGGAGCACAAAGGCACGGAGGAAAGCTGTTCTCCAAACCAAAGCAAAATTTCTGTGATCCATAAAACACTTCAGCCTCTTCCTACTCAGAAAGAAAGAAAATCATACTACAGCAGGATCAGCTGCTCTCTGTTCCTTCTTTAAAAAAAAAAAAAAAAAAAAAAATCGAGGTGGTTGTTATTTAACACAAAGCCCTGTGACCTTAGTACCGTGGCTGCTTTGAAACACCGAACTATTTAATGATGCAAATTACAAACAGAGGGAAAACATCAGAAGAGTCTGTCTGGAAATTAGCTTGTTGGACTGAAAATTAGCTAGCTTAATCGAACTTGCAGGTCTCAGATTTTCTATGCAGAAGCCTGGCTTGGAGCTTTGGTCCATTTGCATTGTCTCACTACTCAGTAGAACCCTTAGAATTGTTGAAAATTAGAGACAGGACATATCTATTTTCTATTTACATGGTTGAAATGACCAAACGACCTCTTGGATATTTAATAAGGGCCTCACGTTTTCCAAAGATACATGGCATTAGAAACTTGCAAAAAGCCAACCTAGAAAAATCAAATTAAATTGTGACTATATTTCAACAATTCCTAAAATGCTGAGTCAAATTGTTTTTTCATTCTGAAGAGTTAGGGTAAATCATATATGTGTTGATACATAATAACATTTTTCTTTGGTGTGAGGACATGGTAACAACATGACCCAATTCATGCAGAGAGAATCCTTGTAAACATCGAATCTAGTCAAAGACTTCAAAGACTTGCTTAAAACACAGGACTATGTTTGAGGCTTATGAATAATTCCAAAGGTCAAAAAATTGTACCATGTAGAGATAACAGCACCAGGTCATGAAGATTCTATATTAAGAACATCAGTTCTTAAATTAAGGGAAGGACTCAACAACTTTAAATCATAGTTTTATTTTCTAAGGGCTATTTCTTTGAACAGCTTCAGAAATATTTGTGCTTTCATATATTTCTTTTGATAGCTGGAATGACCATTTTTTCATAATACCAAAGGAGCAAAAGTCCAAAACCATTTGCCAAGCAGATCTGCTTCAGGTCCAGGCTAGCAATCAAACGTTTCTCTCTGATTGAAAAAAATAACATGTATAAATGATGACACCCAGTGTAGTGTATCCCTGAATTAAAAAAACAATCTGTAAGTGGTAAAATATAACTCATTATAATAAGTAACCTCCTATCCAAGCCCCCCCACCCCACCAAAGAAAACTGTAAGGAAGTTTAACTTGAGACATGTAGTAGTTTGGAATATAGTTAGAAGCAATATAACAGCACAAAGACAGTGAAATATAATAAAATAATACTGATGACTTTAGGCAGAATTCATCAAAAAGAAATGATAAATATTTTTATCATTTTTCTATTTTAAAAAGTAAAATATGTCATTATTTGTTATTTATAGACTTTAAATTTTAATGAAAATCTCTGGTAATAGTTTCTGAATTTCTATTGAGGCTACTGACAGTTCATAAATATGTCAAATTTAGTTATTAGGAACATATTGTAATTCCTAACTTTTTATAGGATGGGTAACTTATTATCTTTGCAACTATTTTAAAATAGCTGAGGTTATTTGAAAACTCGAACCCTGTTAAATGTTTTAAAATGGATGTTTTTCAGTGATGAAATAGCCTATGGGCTTTCACAGAATGCCAGAATCAATAGCACCGGGTAGCCAACGTGTTTAATTGTGATATTCTAGTCTATCTTAACTAGAGTAAACGACTATTTCTAAGCAGTTTTTGCAAACTAAAGAATATTATTGGTTCACATTTTGGAAAGTGTTGAATAAAATGTATTAGCTATTATTAAATGCTTATAAAGTCCTATTTTACAAATTAATGTGCAAATCTTACCTGCAAAAAAATGATGCTATCATCATCTGCAGTCTAAGTGTAACTAGCACCTAATATTTTGAGTTATTTATGCACTTGGGTGTCTTTAAAGTGATAGAAAGACAAAAGACCCATGGTCCTCAAAAAAAAAAAAATGTGAAACTGGTTTATTAACTCTGAATTTCTCTGATGTGTACAATCTACTGTTTGTTAAATGCATACATCCATGGTTTCTGGTTTTATTCTCTTATAACTGTGACAAACAGCCAATACAAAAAATATATATAAATAAATAAACCAGTTATTTAAATAAAATAATTCTAAATACATTCAGGGGATGATAAAGTATCTTCTCTTTCATTACCATTTAGGGTCAATTTTTGCAGTGCTACTCAACTTGGGGTGGTTGGTTCTAAATAACTCTCATTTTGTAATCTGAACAATTTGCTGAAAATATTTCACCTCCAGAAGGAAATTACCCAAGATCCTCTGCCTTCACCTTCCCCACTGCCTCTCCTTTGCTCTACCTCTCCAATTTTCTGAATAAGTGAATACATTATCACATCACCTGACTCAGTGTTTAAATCCTTTACCCTCATCTAACTATTCTAATACATCAGCCCTAAGTTTGATTATCCCTGTGGAATTCTTAGGCTAATAACATAGTGGTCATGCCAACAGAGGGACTAGAAAGAATAGAGCCATTCTCTTTATTCTATGAGATATGTTTCGCACTGTGAAATTCACATTGGTTCAGACATTTTTGTTATTATTCTATTTGGTTGGCCTTGTTTCTTCAGCATTTGGAGAGCGAAACCCCCCCATGAGTTAAAAGCACAGAATATGTTTAGTGACTAAGCTAATTCTGAAGCCTAACTTGTTTACACAGAGAACGAGTTACAAGAGCACATACATAATACCTATTATGATGTATTTAGACTCTATTAGTATATCTGTATATAGACCACTGTGGGTGGCAAGTAATTTTACTTAGTTCATGTTATTTCAAAAAAAGTCTTGCGTGCATTGAAGCTGCAAATGGTTTTTAGGCAGAGTGTGTACATTTTATAATGGGGAAAAATATTTCCTTAAAAGATCATAATAGCTATTAACTTTAAACATTCATGTTGATAGATTCTGAGTGAATCATCCCCAGGAAGTGGGAGCTGAAGGGAAGGGGTCAGCACGCCCTCCCTTCCTGTCTGCGCGGAGCAGCGGTTGCCCTGCGTGGGGCTGTGGGGCGGGGGTGCGACTTTGCAGAACCGGCGCCTCTGCCCTCTGCCGCACAAGCACATCCATCCTTGAGCCCTGGCTGTGGACAGCTCCTCCGCGGAGAAAGAGCTGAGGACCACATCGTCCTCTTTTCCTCCTCCTACCCTCCAACCCAGGGCTCCTGTTCACCGCAGTCTGAGCTCTGCGTGTGAGCTGCGACGTCTGACATTCTTGCAGCAGAGCCTGTGGGAAGAAACAATATTGGGTGCGTGTGCGGGGTGGGAGGGCACAGGGCGATCAGAGGGAAAAATGGGGTGGCAAGAGGCACAGGCAGGAAGGGAGACGAGGCGCGGGTGAGGCTTATCTCTTCCCCCTAGATCCCCCTTGATCTCAAGGCCAAGAATAGAACCGCCTATTAATAAAAGCAAATCCTATTTAAACACATTGCCTCCTCCACCGGCGAGGACTATGGGTTTCAGGTATCAGACTCCACTTATCATCGCCTTAGGTGGATTTCAGAGACCAGGAGCCCACCAACAATTTTCCCCCCCTCTTTTACAGAACTGCGTTTTCTAGAAAGTTTCCACGTGTTTACTTATTCTACCGTCACCAACAGGTCATTTGTGTTTCTGGCATATTATGGTCATTACATAAGAGTAAATATTATTAACAACAAGAATAGGAATTCAGAATTACTTTGCCCACATGTAAAATTAATGCTTTCTTTCCTGCAGAGACAATGGGAGCTTGAGAGGCTTATATAAGAAGTGCCACAGAATCGTACAACTAAGCATTACTGCGATTAGCATCCTCTTCCTTTTAGAAAATAAACATTGAAGAAGCAATTAGCAAAGAAAATACTGCTTCCTTAAAGACAGAGATGACACTTGCATCAAATAAATTCTGTAGATCCTAAACTTTTAACTTTTCATCATGTGATCTCTCAAGCAATGGCTCTCACTGAGCATTTTCTCATTTTCTCAGCGTAGGCATCGCTCAGACTAATTCAGCGGCAGCGAATGCATGGAGTGTACACTTACACCCTTCATAAAAAGATCTGATGGGAGGCAGACAGCCAGAGAGAACTTCAAGGATTTGGCAAAGGCAAGGACATATCTTAACCTATCCCAAATTCTCATTTCGAACATGTAAAATTTCAGTCACTTAAAAAAATAAATTTAATTATGTGTAGCTCAGTACTTTCTTCACAGGACTGGTACTAGAAATAGTTTAAGAACAAACTGTTCTGGGTTTTATTTTTACTGGATCTGTAGGTAAGACTGCCAAAACTGTCACTTAAAAAATGTTGTTTGCAACCAGATTTTGGAGTCCTCGTTTCTGGTTCAGAACTTTGAAAATAGCAGCCAAATGTTTGGATACTTGTTCAGTTGTGGAGATAGAAATTCCAGGACCGTCCAAAGCATTCCTACCTCTAAACAGAAATAATAGTAATAATAGTAATAATGATAATAAAGAGAAAGGAGGGGGGAAGGGCAGGAAGGAAGGTGAAAAGGCAACCTAATATGAAAAGTTACTAACAGCGGGCTTTGACCTACTTTGGGACTTTTCCTTTCTACCAGACTGTATTTTCAAAGACAGAGCCCGCTTCCTCACAGAGTAATGTGATTATTCTTTCATGGCACCTTAGAATTCCAGAAAGAAAAGACCTCTGGGGTCACCTTGACATCTCCTGCCTCTGCAGGCTGTAGCCAGGGCCTCAGGAATGGCTCCCTGTGATGCATTAGGGTAGGTTCAGATGTTAATGTAGCGCCCAAGATTAGAAGGGGAAAAGATTTCTTTTACAAACGAGGTTTCACAACGACTGTTTCCAGATTGCTCAGCCACACGCACCAGTTCTACCTTCCTCTTGCTCTTGCCTCCCTCCCACTGCAAACAAAAGGAACAGTACTCTGAACATTTTTTGTTGTTCTCTGGGTTGCTCTGGTTGGGCAAAGATCATCATGCTCTGATTTAGTGTTTTCAAGTAAGTGTGCCCTCTGCTGCAGCAGTCTATTGAGAGACAACACAGCCCAAGCGGGAGAGTTCAGCATGGCCACTAATAAAACACAAGCGCGGCTTTGTCAGGCCACGAGTGATTACTTGAACAAGTGCCAACGAAGAAACCAAACATTAGAGCTCAGCGCTTCAGACCCTCAAGACAAAGGGCCAATTGACTTTCCTCATTAGTTTTTGTGCCAAACATGTAAACACAGTTTCCTCTCTATCTTTGATGCTCAAAACATGCCAGCTTGTTAACATCTTGGGTGGTACTGTGGTTTATGAGGCTATAAAGACTATTATGTTGGGTTGGGTATTTTTTTTTCTTCTTATTGGAAAAGATCAGCTTATCCTATTTAATTTTTTTTTTAAATGAAAGTAGAGTCTTTGGGGGCATTTTTCACTTATCACTAGTCCCATTGATTCAAATATAATAAGCGAGGATGAAGAAAGAAAGAGAGAGAGGGAGGGAGGAAGGAAGGAAGGAAGAGGAAAGGAGAGAGAGAGACATGATCCTTACTAATTTCTGCTGAACGTGTAGGGTAAAAACCTGTTACAAATGTTTCAAAAGCAAAACCTTTCAATGGGTGATTGTGAAAATGAGAATAAGGAATCCTGAGGACTGCTGGACGAGAGGTAGTAATGGTTATCAAACCAAGTCAGAGCTCCGTCTTGGGGTGATTGATAGCACACCTCCTCCCCACTCGCTTTAAATTTTAGAGTCTTCTATCAGTGGCTGGAGCTCCCATTGTGTTATTTCAGGTGCAGATTTATTTCTCTTCTCTTCCTGTTCTCTAGCTATGTTGGTTAATCTTTTCTACCTGCACTTATCAATGCTTCATGCCTCTCAACCTCTCAGTCCTGATTTCTCAGGCTAGAGAAAGTAGATGTCTACACATGTGTTGTCACTTGTATGGTTACACAGAAAGCACTTTTCTCAAATTCGTCTTCATAACCAGGCCAAGAGGAGCAGAAGAGCGTTGGCTTAGTGTTAGTTAGTCATAATTGTGAATACTGGCTCCATGAGTCAGTTGTATTAACCTTTTTGATGGCAAATTATTTTTCACCTATTAAATTGACCGACAGTGAAATATGGTAACACAATGTATTCCTGAGGTAATGTCAGTTGTTATAGACTCTGTGGATGGTTATTTAATCATATTTATCAATATTAAAAATGCATGTATCTTTTGTTTCAGCAATTCCATTTCTAAAAATTAATTATACAGATAAACTCAAACATATGTATAAAGGTATACATATAAGTCTGGTAATATATGTAGCATTTTGTTTGTAACAGAAGTTTTGGGAGAAAACTGTTAATGTCCCTCAGTAGAGGATTAGATTAATTATCTACGTAGAGTTGGATCCATACAATGGAAAGCATACAGATCTATTGAAAAAATACATCACTTGTCACCAAGGAAATACAAATAAAAACCACAATGATCTATCATCTTATGTCTCTTAGAAGGACTAAATGAAGAAGACAAGAAACAACAAGTGTTGGTGAAGATGTGGAGAAAAAGGAACCTGAGTGTGCTGGTGGTAGAAATGTAAACCACTGTAGCCACTGTGGAAAATGGTATGGAGGTTCCTCAAAAAAATATAAATACAAATTTAATTCCACTGTTGGGTATTTATCCAGGGAAAATGAAAACATTAACTTGAAAAGATACATGCACCCTTATGTTTAATGTAGCATTATTTACAACTTCAAGACATTGAAGCAACCTAAATGTCTATCAGTAGATGAAAGGATAAGGAAAATGTGGTATATATACACAATGGAATATTATACAGCCATAAAAAAGATGAGATTATGCCATTTGAAACAACATGGATAGATGTAGAGGGTATTGTGCTAAGTGAAATAAGTCAGACAGAGAAAGACAAATATATGGTTCCATTCATAAATGGAATCTAAAAAAAACATGAATAAAGAAATAAAAAGCAGAATCAGGGGCACCTGGGTTGCATAGTCAGTTAAGCATTGGACTTTTGGTTTCTGCTCAGGTGGTGGTATCAAGGTTATGAGATTGAGCTCCACATCAGGCTTTGTGCTCAGGGCAGAATCTGCTTAAGACTCTCTCTCTGCCCCTCCCCACTGCATGCTCTCTCTCTCAAATAAATAAATAAATCTTTAAAAAGATAAAAGCAGAATCAGAGCTCTAAATACAGAGAACAGACTGATTATTGCCAGAAGGGAAGGGTGGAAGGTTGGGCAAAATAGGTGACAGGGAGTGGGAGAAACAGGACTCCAGTTATGGAAAGAGTAAGTCACTGGAATAAAAAGCAGAGCATAAGGAATACAGTCAGTAATATTATAATAGTGATTCATTGGACAGATGGTAACTATACTTGTGAGCATTGCATAATGTATAAACTCACCAAATCGCAATGTTGTACACCTGAAACTATTGCGATATGATTCATTGACTCTACATAAATTAAAAAATAAAAATAATGCTGCTACTCTGCATATATTAAAACAGGATTATCCCCAATTCTTTAAGCAAAAAATCAAGGTGTAAAACAATGTGTATAATAAGCTACCATTTATGAAAAAGAAATATATATACATAAATACATGTATGTTTGCATATATGTGAACATGGATAACTGGTAAAAGAAGTTGCCCTAGGAAAGGGGAAACTGATCTCAGTCTTAGAGATTTACCTTTTACGATATAACTTTTTATATGTTTTGAATTTCTTGTAATATTAATATACTCCTTGGTCTAATGAATTAAAATACAATTTTTTAAGGTACATGGTTTTAAGGCATATCTTAGAAGTAATACATGAATTCACTATAAGCTATTAACAACATTATTAAATGGCTTAATTTTATTGAATGGTTTAATGGTTAATAATTAAACCACTGTTAAACAACTCGCATTATTAAAACCTTAATGTAAGTCATTTTATCCATTAATAAAAATTGGCTAGTGTAAACCTCTCTGGAAATGGGAGTGAATTTTGATATATTTTGTCAAGGAAGAAGGATCACATATAAAAAGTGCTCACAAGTCTTGACAGCATAAGAAAAGGAGCACCTGGAGGCAGTGTGAGAACTCTGGGCCCCCGGATGGATTAGTTACCGGTCGAATGGAAGGGCTAGAGGGAGAGTCACTGAGAGCAGAAGGAAGACCCCTGAAGTATAAATAAACTCAAAGATACAATCGGATATGGCGCCCGCCTTGGCCAGAAAGCCTTAATAAATGTCTAAATGCTCTATGAGGTGAAGGGGTTTTAGGAGCATCCCCAAGCTTTGCAGCACGTTTAGTACTAAGGAAGGTGCATTCGGTCTTTTGGGCCACTAGGGTACCATTTAGAGTAGTGTACTATCATTGCAGCCAATGGCCTAGAAACAAATGATTTCAAAGTAATGACACCCCAGTGGCCTGGAAGAGTTAATGTGCCTCCTAAGTGACTAATTTACCATTAGGGAGTTATTTAGCCTCTGGGGAAGATAGAATTTGTTCTCACAAAAGCAGAGTAGTTTACTAGATAACACTGAACAATAGAGATGTGTTCTTTTTTGACACCTTTGTGGATTTGTTCTGCTACCTTGACCAGACACTTAACATCTCTTTGTTTGAGCACATCTGTGAAACAGGGTCATGGCTCTTTATTCTAACCCAAATCGCAGGCATGGTACATGGATTGCTGAATTTGCAACTCTAAAGGACTTGAAGGAGAGTGTCAGCCTCTTATAGAGCCCAGAGTCATGGCCTGGGAATCAGAAGAAGATTTCAGTCCTCAGAATGATACAAACTAGCTTGTTGACCTTGGATATGTTTCTTAACATCTCTAGGCCCAAGTAGTGCTTACTTGTAAGATAAGACGACTTGATCACCTCTAATCCCTGTTCCAACTCTAACATTCATGAATTGCAACCAAACCCCTAAGAAATAGTCAATCAAATGGAAAAGTTTACAAAATGTACAATAAAATTTTACCACTTTCTTCCAAGTTCTTCTAGCATTGGTTGAGCAATAATGTGTACCAAGAATGTAAATTTTAGAGACTACATGTAAGCAAAGGAGATAAGTATGAATGAGAAAGAGATGGTTCCTATCAGTGATAGATTCCTCACTCTGTTTTGAAAGATGGGGCATGTACTCATGAAAAGGCAAAAGAAAACTTTAAGGAACATATCCAACAAGACAAATAATACAAATAATCCATAGCCATATTAAAAATAATCAGGTGTGGTTAAACCAAGAATGCTTCCTGAAAGTTGCAAAGAGAAGAGAATATTTGGGTTAGCAGAGTAAAGGAAAGATGATATTACAGTAGGGGAATAATTGATATGCAAAGGCAAGAATTTGAGAAGAACAAGTAATGTAAGCAGAATGATAAGCAAACGTAATATTATGGCAAAAATTTTGCATAAAAGATTAATAAAATAGTGGAATGAGGAAGTTAAGGACGTTATGGAAGGAACGTTTATCTATAAGAAAGCTTAATAGTGATTACAGAGAGTTTTTAACATGAAAATATAGAAAGGTATGGGACACCGAGTGGCTCAATTGCTTAAGTGTCTGCCTTCTCCTCAGGTCATATCTCAAGGTCTTGGGATCAGGTCCCGAGTCAGGCTCCTTGTTCAGTGCGGAGCCTGCTTCTCTCCTGCCTGCCGCGCTCCTCCTGCTTGTGTGCTCCCTCCCTCTCTCTCTGACAAATAGATAAAATCTTAAAAAAATATATATGTGTGTGTGTGTGTGTGTGTGTGTGTGTGTGTGTGTGTGTGTGTGTATAGTATAAGGTTCATAAATATTTTGGGATAGAATCATGCCGTGACATAAGCTCATGTAAAAGAAAATTAGTCATCAAAAGAAAGTCATCAAGGCTGAAAGCAAATTTGGGGAGACCACCAGACAAATACAGATTGATTGTCATAATTAATAATATTTCAGTATGTCATATTATGTTTTCTTCTGCCTGTCTAGAATACTAACAAACAAAAATCTGAAAAACCCATTAGATGAAATAAGAACAATATGAAGTTAGAGGAGAAGAAACGCTGTTCCAAATTTTCCACAAACTGATAAATTTTAGAACCTCATCAGCGACTAAATAAGTTGAAATCAGCATTAAAATATTTAAAAATAGACTTTTGAGGAAGTAGGTCACCATTTCTCTTCCTAATTAAGGATTAGATTGAATCGCAAGAAAAATAATAACATTTTATTGTACATATTACGTTCTATGCATTGGAATGAACATCCTTAACAAGATTATTTTCTGGTAAGTGATTGTCTGAAATATTTATTTCAGCTTTCCAGCGAGCCTATTGTAGATGCACAAAAGATGCAGGTAAAAGTCCTGAAAATATATCTAAATAACAAACTTCTGTAGTCAGTGTCTTGTCAGCACTCAACTTTGCAGAACACAGCACAGACGGCTCAGGCTCTGATGCTGTGGTTTATAATAGCCCTCTTGCTTCAAAATAATTTTTTTATATAAATCTCCATGTGGGGACCTAAATATTCCAAGTCAACATTGTTCTGAAGTTGAATGAATTAACTGGGTACCTAGTGAGCACAAGTTAGTGTGCAAATTGCCTGTGCAGTCAGAATAAGATGTTATAATGCTGGTATATAAAGCATATGGATTTTACTTATATTATCCTTCAAGCCTCACTTGGTTTCTGCTTCTTCTTTTTTTTTTTTTTTAAAGATTTTATTTTTATTTATTTGAGAGAGAGACAGTGAGAGAGAGCATAAGCGAGGAGAAGGTCAGGGGGAGAAGCAGAATCCCGAGGGAGCTGGGAGCCCGATGCGGGACTTGATCCCGGCACTCCGGGATCATGACCCAAGCCGAAGGCAGTCGTCCCACCAACTGAGCCACCCAGGCATCCCTCGGTTTCTGCTTATTCTGATTTCATAATTGTAATCATAGTCAGTCTGGTCCTATACACTTATTTCCATCAACTCCACAGAATGTGAGAATAGGAATGATCAGGAAAAAGGGGCTGCTATGGGCAGGCATGCTGCCAGCAGAGGCCTGTGAAGGCTGTGACCCAGGACAGAGGAAGAGAGAGTAAAATGACAGAGCTACAGATCCAAGAACCGGAATAGACGCAAGGGCCATTGAGTGAAGGAGCAAATTTCTCTGCAGAGCCCCCTAGCTCTTCAGGGCTTGATAACATGGACCGTTAGAGCTTTGTACAAGAAATGATAGACATAATGATGAGGCTGAATTACAAAGAATAAGATAAATTAGGTTTGTACATGTTATGTTGACTAACCTAAAGAGTTGAAGCCAAAAGAATGTTATATTTCTAGAAATTGAGATTCAGGTATCCAGAACATTCTCTTATTTTGAAAAGCTTACTTCCTTGGGATTTTAGGTTGCCCGGGCTTAAATATAATACGCCTTTATTACAGGTGCAAAATCTCTGTGGCTTGAGTTTGGATTTGAGTTTCACTGTGTTAACTATGACAAGTCCCTATTTAGTTTTAGATCTTCTGAGATGTAAGGTGGCGGTAGCAATATCTCCCTCAAAGGGATGATATAACAGTTAAGTAATGAAAATAAATTTTTTTAAAAATCACACTTAGTTTATTATGTGCTGGTCTCTATGTGAAGACTTTTTGTATATTAACTTAATTCTCAAAACCATGCTATCAGTTAGGTCTATTACTATCATCCTCAAATTACAGTTGTAAAATTAAAGGACAGAGACATCACGTAACTTGTCCGAAGTCACACAATTACCTGACAGAGCCAGGACTCAAATTCACATATTTAGTTCTGATGTTTACTCTTTTAATCACTAATTTAATATGAAATAAGGGCTACGTATACAAATCATAGTGCCTAACATAAATTTGGCTCCAACTAGGTTCTTCTGACCCTCCATTTCCCTTCTATAAAAAGTTAATACTAAAACAGAGAGCAATAATTTTATTTTTCTAATCATGATTCTCTTATTGATGCTGTGGTGCTATATCTCACCAAGTGATGATATGACTCTGCTTTGATAACTGATACCACTGTTGTGTATTAACTATGCAACTTCCACGTGCTAGGCACCAAAGAGTAGAGATGCCTCATATATGTCCTGGTCTTTGACTTGTGTGTGACCTGGGGGTGAGAGGGCACAATTTAGAACTCTTGAGCTTCCCAGTCAACACTGCCTTTACAGTAAGGAAGGAAATTCTGTCCGTGGATTTTTGTGGTTGTGTCTAATACGAAGGGTATCAGTCAATAGAAGCATGAAGTTCTACATCTCATTTTGACCATGATTTTCAAGTACATATTTGAATTACATATAAGCTGTGAGAATACACTATTACAGAATGAGGGTCTGCTTTAAAGAAAATTTTAAGGAGAAGCTAATGGGAAATATTAGGGGAGGGGAAGTTTAAAAAGGATGATTAGATTTGGGTAGTTCTTGGAATGTTTGGGAATGGCATAGAGAACAGAGAGATGAGACAGCAACAACCTGACTTTGGAGGTTGGTATGATTGAATTAGTATAGTTTTGCCCAAACTCTTGACCATTTTTCAGTCATGAGGAAGCACTTCTTAGGATTATGTATTCAAGTGGTTTTGAAAGAAATTATACACATAAAACTAGATATACCATTGAGAATCATGTAACCATCTGTCTCCTAAAATAAATATATGTAGTTATATATAAATACATATAGCTATAAAAGAAATCTGAACATTTGACAGAACATTTGGAAAAGAAAGGAGAGGAGAGAGAGAGAAAGAGAGAGAGAAAGAGAATGAGAATCACTTCAAATGTTAATATCCTAATGAAAAAACTTTAACAATTTGTGTATATTTTCTTCCAATTTTTATCCTAAGTATGTATGTTTCACCAAGTTACATGCATAATATAAATATAATTTTGTCTTGCTTTATTAAGTTTTCATACATTAAAATATAATCTCATACCTTAAAAATCTATATTAATAGTTTTATAATATTTTATTTATAGCTTTATTCATTTATCCTTTTTAAAAATATATTTTGTTTGTGTATTTATTTATTTATTTATACATTTTAGAGAAAGAGAGAGCATGAGTTGGTGGAGGCACAGAGGGAAAGGGGGAGAGAAAATCTCAAGCAGACTCTGTGCTGAGCTCAGAGTTGGTCAAGGAACTCGATCTCATGACCTTGAGATCATGTCTTGAGCTGTAATCAAGAGCTGTTTGCTTCATTGACTGAGCCACCCAGGAGCTCTTCATTTATTCCTTTTAAAGACAATAACAAATACCTGCCTGGTACTACGTTATATTCAAAGAATGCAAAGTTAATAAAATTAGTTCTTGATCTCAAATAGCTTATAGTTTTCCTTTGGAGGAAAACAGACATATAATCAAGGAAGTACAATAGAATTTCATAGGTTCAATGGTAGATTTAGGTAAAAAATAATTTGAGGGGTGTCTGGGTGTCTGAACTGATTAAACATCTGACTTTTATCATGATCTCATGGGCTGTGGAATCCAGCCCTGAGTTGAGGGGCTGGGGGGGGGGGTCCTCACTCAGTGGGAGGTCTGCTTGAAAGATTCTCTCCCTCTGCCCCTTCCCCTGCCCTCTTTCTCTCTCCCTTCTCTCTCTGCCTCTTCCTGTCTAAAAATAAATAAATAAGTCTTAAAAGAAAAAGGAAGTAATTTGAAAAACAAAAGACAAAAAAAAAAAGGAAAATGGTCAAACCTTGTTTGGAGAAATTGTCATAAAATGCTTTACTTTAAAAAATTAATTTTAAAGGATGGTTTCAGGCTCTTTAGGCTAAAATGATGGGGAGAAGAAGAGAATTTGAACTTTCAGGCAAAAGATAATGTGAACAAGGGAACTGAACACATGGCATATGCAAAGCACTACAGTCATTCCCATAGAAGTTTCTGGTTTGAGAGAGTTTGCAAAAAAGAGATGAGGCATAAGATAGGCAGTGCATGACAAAGAGATCTTATGAAGTCACCTAAAGGTTCAAATGTGGTACAGTCACCTTTAAATGTGAGTAACATCTCTCTGGTGCAAATGTAGCAGGTGGTCAAAGAGAAGCCTAGGGAGAGGAAAACTGGTAATGAACTATGGTTAAACTGGGCTGCAGATGGTAAGGGTGTAAACTACTGAAGCAGGTGGATGTGCTCACATGGAAGAAGCTAGAGAACTCTAGAGGAGGAAGGGAGTGCGTCTGATATCACTGTGTGTCTGATAGCTATTGGATGTTGGATTGGAGCTCAGGAGAAACTTGGACTAGAGATAAAAATGGAAGAGTCATCAGAGTGCATTAAAAGTGTTAAAATTGGGCTCTTCCTGATTAGTGTTTGGGGTGAGGGTCAGAGGTGAGAAGAGAAGGGGCTCAAGGGCTCACACATTCTGACAGCAAACACAGCTCCAAACTGGTCAGTCTAAACTCATCCATCAACTGCTTCCAGACTATATGATAGAAGACTAAGTATTCTATGGACATTAGACAATGGTAGGGTTTCACAGAGGGACACCCTAAGCCAAACAAGAGGAATTTGAAGGGTCTGGCATGTGTGTTTTCTGTAGTGGCTGCTACCTGACTTTGACTAGAAAATTGTCCTACAGGGATCGTCGGGCTGGCAGAATCACGGGTTATCTTATCCCCTCGCTAGAACATGGATGAGCTCTGAGAGTATGATGCGAAGTGAAATAAGCCAGTCACAAGAGGACAAATACCTCATGGTTCCATTTATACAGAATACCCATAGTACTAAAATCTGTGGAGACGGCAAGTAGAATGGCGGTTGCCAGGGACTGCAGAAAAAGGGAAATGGAATACTGCTTAATGGGTATAGAGTTTCAATTTTGCAAAATGAAAAGAATTCTGTAGATGGGTGATGGTCATGGTTGCGTGACAAAGTGGATGTTTTTAATGTCACTGAACTGTGCACTTAAAAATGGCTAAATGGTAAAATTTATGTTACCCAAATTTTTGTCACAGTTAAAGAATTAATGAATTAGCTTTTAAAAAAGAAGTCCTCCTGATAAAAACAGTTCATGGCACAATATAGGTTTGAACTTCCCAGAGGCAGAAGCTAGGAATGAGTGATGAGGTTTTGGAAGCCTCTTCACATGACCTCATAATAGATGATCATTAATTTTTCAGGAGTTTTGATCTAATTGTTACACGGGGCTATTATTAAAAATGAGGTAAACTTAAATAAATTTTACTAATTGGTTTATTTTTTTATTTTTTTAAAGATTTTATTTATTTATTTGACAGAGAGGGATGCAGCGGGAGAGGGAACACAAGCAGGGGGTGTGGAGGAGGGAGAAGCAGGCTCCCCATGAGCAGGGAGCCTGATCCGGGGCTCAATTCCAGGACCCTGGGATCATGACCTGAGCTGAAGGCAGACGCTTATCAACGGAGCCACCCAGGCACCCCATACTAATTGGTTTAAATTAAAAGAGTGTTAACGGATATTCAAAACTCATTACTTCCTTTTCATTTCATTACATTTTTACTATTACCTATTCTCTTGTGTTTACGATGGAAATCCTATAAAATTCTGTGCTACCTGCATTTAATGACGTCAGATTGATAGCTTAAAATCAACCATGATGGGAGGATACACATCCCAGAAATCAGAATTTTTCTCCCCGGAAACCCAGTTGTTAAGAGATGCATAGTGCATCTCAGAAAACTATAGATTTCTAGCAATTAGGAGTGGTGTCTCTCTTTCTAGCAATTAGAAGTGGTGTCTCCAAGAGAGTTAGTCTTCGAGCATCAGCCCCACCCAGAGGGCACTGTCAAATCTGCTCCTTCTAAGGAAGATCTTGTCTGTCCTTTACGGAAGGGCCTATCCTTAGCTCTATCCCTCCTCAGTGGTTTAGGATATTTTAACATAATTTATCTATTTCCCTAAACTATAAATATAGAATGCTTTCGATGACTAGCTATTTTAAATAAGGATGAACATAGCCTTTTCTATAGTTTGGACTTTTTTAAAGAAAATCTTTACAAGTGGCATTAGAGATTATAGTAGTAATAAAACTAACATTATTTTTGTAATATTAAATTATACATACTTCTAAATATTTTTTACAAAATTGAGTTATATTATTAATTGATCTTTTGTCTTGTTAGTTTAAAGAAATTTGTATTTTCCCCACATCATTTTATTTTGGGGAATATTAATACATGATTGGAAAAGTCATTCCTCAAAATACTGGTTTTCGTTTATCTTTCCCGAGATTTATTTTTTTTATTTTTATTTTTTTTAAGATTTTATTTATTTATTTGACAGACAGAGATCACAAGTAGGCAGAAAGGCAGGCAGAGAGAGAGGAGGAAGGAAGCTCCCCGCTGAGGAGAGAGCCCGATGCGGGGCTCAATGCGGGGCTCAATGCGGGGCTCGATCCCAGCACCCTGGGATTATGACCTGAGCCGAAGGCAGAGGCTTAACCCACTGAGCCACCCAGGCGCCCCATATCTTTCCTGAGATTTAAAAGCTGTATATTTCAGGGCGCCTGGGTGGCTCAGTGGGGTAAGCCTCTGCCTTCAGCTCAGGTCGTGATCTCAGGGTCTTGGGATCAAGTCCCACATGCTAAGCAGAGAACCCGCTTCCCCCCTCTCTCTGCCTGCCTCTCTGCCTACTTGTGATCTCTCTCTGTGTCAAATAAATAAAATCTTATAAATAAATAAATACAAGCTATATATTTCATTTAAAATTCTCTGAATAGTTAAATAAAAATCATTTTCATCATAAAAATAAAACATGTGCACTATGAAAACAATCACAATACACACAGTATAAGTGGAAAGAAAAACTTTGATCCCTATAGCTCCAATGTCCCCTTCCAAAACCATCAATTTCAATCATTTTTGTGTTTTTAGTTTCTCTGGGAGCCACCACCATAATTCCAAATAATACTGTTCTAAATCTGTGTCTTACCATTTCAACTTCAGAGCATTTATACTCTTTCAATGCACTGAAGCTATCCTCACAAATGTTAGTTACAGAATGACTTTTGCTGTTTCTAAATTATTTCATTCATGGTATTAAATGATGTTTAAAAGCTTTCTATCTTATTTCATAAACCGAAATAATTATCTAAACATTATTTCTTCACAGAACAAGGCACCTGCTGGGCCTTTATAGAAGGAATGTGATTCCATGTTTTTATATCATCATTGCTTAAAAAGGAATGTGTTCCAAGCATCAAATTCAAGTGGAATCTTTTTATTTCTGACCACCAATTGCTCATTATTCTGTCACATATTCATTCACTCCATGTTTGGATTATGACTTAACTGAACAACTTTTCTTCCTAGCATCTCTAATTTCCTTTATTATTTTTTAATTGACAGAAGAAATATATGCTTTCTTCACCATCTTTGGAGATCTTCCAGCTTTTTTTTTTTCCATACACCATTTTGAATAAAATCCATTTCTTCTCAAAACGATATCCTTGTAAAACCTTAATGTTTCTCTCTATTTGGACTGACTGCTTTCCAGTTCTGTTGTACAGCTGATATCCTGGGAATTTTTTTCATTGTAGAATAGTTACATTTTTTTTTCTTTGAGCTCGGTCTAATAGCTATTTAGTAAACATGTAGCAATCTACATAATTATAAACCGTAATTTCTTTCTGGAACTCCTCTTATTTGTTACATATTGGTACTCTGGATCGGTACCTATTCTGAAATATACATTCTTAAATTTCTATCTTATTTTCCATTTCCTTGTCTTTTTGTTCTACTTCAGAAATCACAAAATTAGATGATAATGCTGGATCTGGTGTACAGATGTTTTGGGGTTGTATGGATTTTTAAAAATTTGTTTAATTCCACACAGTTAAAGCTTAGGAGTTTTTACATCAAAGCCTGCAATTCTGACTTCCTCTTGATGGTCCAAACAGATTTGGACACAAATAGTTAATCTGGATGATACAGTGGCTGCCGTGGGTTTCCTTTTCATGAGTGTAGGTGAACTGAGCAGAAGTGAGTGTGAGGTCTGTGTATTTGCCTGGGGTCTGTTCACTTACAGGTGTCATGTGTGGTGCGCAGGCCAGGGCATGCTGTGCCTGGACAACGTCAAAAGCAGCCATTTGTTTTAGGTTATCAAACCCACATCCAGCTTACTTTTCCCCAGGCAGGATTTTCCACTTCTTTTACCAAGTGGATCTCAAGTGCAAACGCTGCCATAGTCAGTCTGAATTTCAGAAGACAGGAAGAGGCATGTGTCTCGTTATTCGGCATTGGTTTCTCCTGTCACCAGGGTCCCCTACTCAAGTCCTGCTAGTCCAGAGAGGCTTTTCAGATGATGGCAACTGCCCCTTGGCTCTGATTTTTTTTTTTAAGGATCTGCTAATTTTCTTCATTTGTTTGTTGTTTGATGCTTTTTCTTTTTTAACGGGGAAAGAATGAGTTACGACACAATGTTTATGCCAGGCCCATTTTTGTGTCTGGGTGCTCATTAAATCTCCTGGCCATAATGTCAGCTGGAGGGCAGCTAGGTATACTCTGCTCCTAGACCACTTTCCAGCATCAGCATGCATTTGTCCTGAGGATGCTATAACACTGAGATATAATTTTCTCCTATCTCCATTACCTGGATATCTTACTCTGATGCAATGAGAAACACAGTCCTAGGGACACCCTAGGACCTGGGCTCCCTCCTATTGTCATTAAGCTTCTAGTGACTTACTTATTTGGAACAAGACCTCTACACATGCAACCCTGCTATGACCACTGCTCTCAGCCCTATCATTTTGTAGGAATTATTGTCTCCAAATAGATGTGTGAAGAAAATTTCTAAAGGGAAAAGGCAACAATGCACGGATCTCAAATAGTAGTAGAGGGGTGGGCTTCCAGGTTTTATTACTATGAAAAACAAGTGTCTGGGGTAGAGGGTGGGTTGGGGCATCTCAGAAAAGGAAAGATACTAGACTTCACCATCTTCCTTTAACTTTATTTCTTTTGAGGTGGAATATTATAAATGAGTCACTGAGTTTTATTCTAAAATTATGTGGATATAAAATTCATGAAGGTCTTTCCACCAGTTGGCTGGCCATGGTCTCTGTTTTCTTTTACCTGTTTTTTTTTTTTTTTTTGCTGTTGTTGTTGTTGTTTTGGTTATCATATATATATATATATATATATATATATATATATATATAAAATTTTTATTTTTTATTTATTTGACAGAAAGAGACACAGCAAGAGATGGAACACAAGCAGAGGGAGTGGGAGAGGGAGAACCAGGCTCTCCACTGAGCAGAGAGCCTGATGCGGAGATTGATCCCAGGACCCTAGGATCATGACCTGAACCAAAGGCAGACCCCTAATGACTGAGCCACCCAGGCGCCCCCCCTACATATTTTTTAGTTATGAGATGAAAGAGCCTGAGCTAAGCACCATTTATTAACACATATCGTTTGAAATCTATTGTGGACACAGTTATGAATTTTGAACATAATCAAGTAGTTTCCTGTGACACTGTAAGAAATATCAATTTCACAATGCCCACAAAGAAGAGAGGATTATATTTACTTCCGTTGATTTAATAGATTTTGCTCTTTAGAAATAAAGAATAAAATAATAAAGAAAAAATAAAAAATAGATTTTATTGTTTAAAAAAATCTGTTAAATAAGTTTCTTACAAAATAAAGATACTAACTTTTCCCCATCTTTTCTGCTGTAAAACTATATATGTTTAGTGGGTTTCCTTGGATTTTTTACATCAAAAGTTATTAAGATGTGAAATATTTCTGTATAGCGTAGTAGTTAAATGCATGGGTTTGGAACCAGTAGCGGTGAATATGGGCTCTGATATTAACTGGGTAACCATGGACCCATTATTTAACCTTTCTTAGCATTTGTTATCTCATCTATAAAATGGGGATAATAATACTACTTTTGTTACGGAGATGTAGATATTAAATGAGGTAACATAGGGAAGTTCTTAGGACCAAAATAAACACCAATACATGCCAATTTTTGGCATTGTTACTATTTTTTTTTACTTTCTAATTTCTTCAGTGTATTTTTAGTTTGGAATAAACTTTTCAACAGTTTCATAAATACTTCACTGCTTCCTTCAGTCTTTTCGATATGATTTTTTTCCTATTTAATAATTTAATATATATAGGGTTTATTTTAGGATGAGGTTAGAATCTTTAATAATCCCTTCCCCAATCTTCTAAGTATGTAGCTTTTAAATACTTTATAGAATATTATTCTTCATATTGATGTATTATGTTAATTTCATTAAGTATTAAATTCTTACAAAAATAGTATCATCTGTGTGGTCTAATTATTCTGAACTGTTGAAATATCTATTCTTACCTCAGGGTCAAATTTTTCAATTATGGTAGCTTTATAATATGTTTGATTACTTAATAAGACATCTATTCAATCTCACTTACAGATGTAAAGTCCTTTTTCTGTGTCCTTGAATTCTGTGTCCAAACTAGGATGTCCTGTTTTTAGTTGAATAGCGTGAAGTAAGCAGCAATTAATTCAAGAAGCCTCATCTTGGGTAGAGACTTAGAGAGAAAAAAAAGACAAAACAAGACAAGCTATTCAAGTTTGGCATAAACTCATGGGATTACGTGGAGAAAAGCAGTTAAATCAATAAGAAAGAGAGAAGAGTCAAGGCTAAAAATCAGAGGTATATCCAGGATATGTTATAAGTGTTCAAAAAAGTAGCTCAACACACTTTCATAGCCTAATATTAGAGAGCAAAGAGTGGTTTAAGAGCCAATAAAACTGGCCACTGCCTTTCTTCCATGCTGCTTCTTTTGGAGAAGTTCAGTTTTATTTGCACCTGTTCATTATTCCAAGTGAACATTAGAATCTCAGCTTTTCCATTTATTGGCTGAATGGCATTTCCACTCACCTGCTTCTCTAACTATATTTTCCTCTATGAGGTAGAGACAATGAAGCCCACCTGCAGGGATGCTTAGATGTTAACAACATACAGCCTAGACAGTGGACATTAAAAAGCACAACAAGATAATAGCTCCAACATAATAATTCATCTTTTTGCTTTTATAATTTTTTTTGGTATCCAGATAAATGGACCTGAATCTCAAACCAAATGACATAAATAACCTGACTGATGAAAGAGAGGGAAATGGGAACTTTTTTTCTTCCTCAATCCGTTCTTTGGGATTGCAAATTCTTTGCTCTCTCCAATGCCCAACTCTTACTGCCAGTTCACATTTCAGATAACACTGGCCAAATCTAGACCTACTCGGCAGCCCGTCATTGACAGTTGCTTAATGTTTGCTAGACTTGGGAAGAGCAATGGTTTCACATGCTTGGACTTCTCAGTGAATAATTGGATAGGGACTTTTCTGACTCAAAACTTTTCAGATATGTCAAACTATGAAAGTAAGCCTCTGAAATTGCTGGAGTTGTCAGAGTCGGGACCCCTAGGTCCTAATAAGTTGATCCTCAGATCAGCAGCCTCTGGGTCCCTTCTCTTGGTGTCTCTCCATGGGTGAGAGGCAGGACTACCCAGTTCTGGGGTGCATGCTCAGAACCTAGCTTGTCCTGTATTTATAGAATTCCATTTTTAACAACATCACTTTGGTTAAAAATAACCAAACAGTAATTTTAAATTTGCTTTCAGCAAAGCTGAAAGAAGAAACATCTACCTGCATAATTTATAGGGGAAAGGATAGATCAATTGGGCTGTGAGCAGCTGCATGATCTCACAATATTAGTGTGATGAGATGCTGGTTTGTCCTGTTGTTTGTGGCGATGGCATTGCACTTACTGAACATGGACGGCAAGATTTATTGAAATTTACTGTATTTATTGGTCACAATGAATAATCACTAAACCCTTGAGTGGGTCCCAGCCAGTGTGGAAATTGAACTGCAAAGCACAAGTGCTTGACTGTAGAGTTCATTATTGTAACTTCTGGGCTTAGTTCAGACCATGTTCTTGTCATTTGAAGCCTGATGGAAAAGACAAGCCAAAGATCCACTTTCCTCTGTTTAGAAAACAATGCTGCATAGCATATTTTATAAATAGATTAGAATGGTTACCAATATGCAACAAATGCTGTTCTTCATGTGTTCATGATTTGTCTAATACAAGCTTAGAACTGTGCCAGATCAACACACCAAATGTTTTACCAACTGCTCAAAGGGAGAGATGCTGTCTCATTCTGGATCACTTAGTTTGGAACCCTTATCTTAACTTTACCTTTTAAACTAATATCTCAGGGGTACTATGCCTATATTTTCTTATCCAAGAGTCCATGAACATGATCTGGTGAGAACCTGTATAAATTGGAGAACAAAATAATACATTTTTGTTGATGTGGACTATTCTTATAAGTGGCTACCGTGTTGTCATTTTTACTCTGTGTCTAAGTTTGTCTGTGTGTAATCTGAAAACTATAATGCCTTTCTCACCACCTTAATGAGGTATTTACCAGATTAGCCAGTTTATTACTAATAATGAATGAGAAATCACTTTATAGGAAAAAATGAAAAAAAATGACTAACGGTGAACAGACATGGGGAAACATATAATCAAAATAACAGTTTAGAAAAGAACACTGAAAATCTATTGATTTGATTATTGATTGCATTGTTCCTGTTGTTGAAGTATATCAGTATCAGTATACACCAAGGACTGAATCATCAAATCATGTTGTGACATGTATGCATTTTTTTGGCAGTTAAGCTTTGTATCAAAAAACATTGGGGTTTTGTTAAAATTCACTTTCTTTTTTTTCTGTGAAGGATACACTGTATGCTGATATCCTCTACAGCAAGGGTATTGAGCTCTAACAGAGAAAATATCTGAGCAAAATAATAGCATATAGAAAATTTTATGAGCTTAAGTGTTCCTTAAGCATCTGTGTATACTATTGTCATGGCTGTTGGATATTTCTTTGCTACTCCTTTATAGAAATGATTTTTTTATTTAAATGCTGTAATATTAATTGAGTACCTACTATGTGGTACACAACATGATAAATGCTTTCACTTTCTCCATTTGATTTGAATGAACAAATAGGACATGTTTACAAGTGAAAAGACATGGACAAATGTGTCTAATTGTGCCTTTTCAAAGATGCAATGGGGCAGTAATATATTTGAGTTCTGAACTAATCAATCACCTTAGAACACAAGGCGAATTTTGATTAGTCTCATGCTTAGAAGCCTCTTTTGAAATTTGCAAGCTTTACTATATATTGGAATTCCAAATATCACGCTGTTCTTCCTACCTTTGTTCTTCTGCACTGATAGTTTTTAAAATGAAAGCCCTAATCTGTATTATATAGGATCATTAATTTCTGCATTTTACACTTGAGCAACAGCACTCTGATTATCTGCTGCAATGAAAAGTAAGCAGCCCTGCTTTTGCAGACTTAATTACCTACTGCAGGGCCTTTCTTTTACCCGTTACCACAAACAGTCTGGAAATGGGGTCAAAAGCATGATTAGAAACCAAATTAGCCACTGAATCCAGAAAACAAACAGGGAAACAGATCCAATAAGCCACTCTGATGCAGAAATCAGTTTCCTATCACACCTGGGTTTATCCAGAAAGTCTCTTAATTTCATGTTCTTTACAAGAACAAAGCCACATAACAAAGGCTGTCCAATGACTTTTATATCTGAGAAAACAAAATGAACTTAATAATAAGCAAGGGATTAGTATTATGGGGGATCGGAGTCATTCCAGGTAACAGGATCTTTTAAAGAATTTGATTTATAGTTTATATAAATGCTTCAAAGATGCCCACATAATCTTCAAAAATTGACCCTTAGATTTTACCTTAAAAAGGTCATAAGATTGGCAACTTGTTGGTTTTTAAACTAGCTATATAGTAGCTTAAAAATAATTAGCATTAGTCCTGATTTTTTTTTGTATATTTGTCCTTTCTATATATTTGGAAAATCTCATTATATACAATTATATGGGTATTTTCTAAAACCTTGTAAATTAAAATGGCAAATCTTATCCATTCAGTGTTTTCCTTTAATCACACCCAGGTTCTAAACACAACACTAAAGTGCCAAGAGAATTTGAAGGTATTTCTTAGGTACGTGGAAAAGAAAGATGTCTCATAGATTAAGGTCTTCCTTTTCAGAGAATTTAATGGACAGTAATAGAATTTCATAGCATAAATGAAATGCTGATCAATTTATATTAACAGAGATAATAGTGTTTACTTTCAATATTGATAGATGCAGTTAAGTAATGATCTAATTTAAAAGATTGCTGGGCAAGAGGACTATTGTTTGAAAATATGCATAGAAAGAAACAGGAAACAAAATGATAAACTATTTAAGGAACATACAGGGCAAAGAGTCAATAAAAGACATAGTTAATATTAAGAGATCATTCAGTTCCATTTGGAATTTGTTACTTGAATATATTGTACACAGTTAAGTGCAACTATCCACAGTAGCTAAAGCTTAAAATGTCAAGGCTAATCCTGGTTATTTATAGGATGGATGTTCAGAAAGGCAATAGTTTAACAAGCTTTACTTATCAGTAAAAAATTTTAACTAAAAATTGGCTATATTTGGAAGTCATTGTTTACATATTGAAATAAATAGGTAGGTGGCAACCACCTGGTAACGGACAAACAGGAATTCACATAGTCACTTACAGCTTTATAACAGTTATCTATAAATCCCGATATCCCTTGCAAAAATGAAGAAAATCCATAGTTTTCCATAGGATAGTTATTCCTTCTCTGAATTTATGCCCATTTCACTTTATTTTTTGTGTAATCTCTTTAACTCAGTCACAGCCAGAGATGAAAAAGCTTACCCTTCATAGTGAAGATATCACATTTCCTTCACCAAGTAAAGGAAAAGTTTGAATAGTTATATAGTGAATATATGGGAAATATACTGAATAGAAGCAATGACCTAAGTCACAAATCTTTTCCTTTAACTAAGTTCTTTTATTCATTTTCTTTTGGGGAGTGTGTATGGGGTTAGAAGAAGGTTCTTTCAGTCTGCATTGTCTAATAATTTGATGGATGCTTCCATTTTGTGACTGCAGCCTTGACCAAAGTGAAGACTGAAAGCTCACTGAATTAGTTTTGAAACAACCTTAGAGATGGTCTACTATTTCCTGACTTTTCAGAAGATATCAGTAAAATATAATGTCCAGGCATTATTGAACTCAGGACATTTTTCAAGGAGAAAATGATCTCATTGTTACTAACTCATTTTTCTAGAGCTATTTTCTCTCATCAGGGAACCATTGTCCAGTGAGTATAATTTTGGAGCAAAAGAGCCTTACAGCCTATCCATGTTGAACACACCTCTACTACCTGCCTATTCTTATTTTGAGGAGCTCTGTCACAAAAATTCAACGAGTTGATCAATATTTATTATTTGCTGAGGCAATTTGTGCTTGAATGATACAAAAGAACTAAAAGACCTCAAAAAGTTTACAGTCCAGTTGAAAAGATGTAAAAAAATAACAACATTCGTAACATAAAACACATTCCAAGAGGTGAGCTATGGCACCTCAGAGAGTATAAGCTTTGGAGCTAAGCAGATATGAACTAGATTCACTCTTGCTCAGATGAGGCCTGAGATCTTACACAAATGAGAGGTTTTTGAGACTCAGTCTTTTTATATATGAAATGAGAATAGAATTATCCAATTATCCAATTCAAAGAGATTTTGTGAATATTAGAAATACTACATTTTAGCACCTGGCATATAGTATGTGCCAAGTACCTAGTTGCTAATTATGACTATGATTGATTACTCCTAGGAATTCTGTGTATAAACACATTATACACATGTGTGTGTTCTAGCAGCTATGTATAAGGAAGCAAAGAGACTGGGGCAAAAACCACACAGAAACTGCAGAAACCTAAACAAGTGGAATAAATAAATGAACTGAAAATTCACAGAACTGAAAAGCAGGCTGATTTGGAAACAGAATTGAAAAGCAGGATTTAGTAGACAGTGTAAAGAAAGAAACAGAGAACCTTCGTGGTAATTTAGATACAGGAATAAGGAACAAAATAAGCAGCAATGTAAAATTACAATACAAAATAATCAACAAGGCAAAATTCACAGTGTTTTTCATTCAAGCCAAGATTCCAGGCATACAAAGAAGAAAACACAGCACATAATAAGGAAAATAATCAATCAATTGAAACCTTCCCAGAACTGACATTTGTTATGATTAGAAAGATTGTGGATGTTATTCAGATTGAAAAATAAATTGGCATTCCTAAATACAATGAGATAATTAGAGGAAAATAAACAATATAACTTAAAATATCAGTATTTTAAATATATTGGGATAAGTCTGATCTATTGAAGGTAGCACTAAGATAGATAGGACTGTCATATAATGGAATAATCTGATTACACTGGGTCAACTAGATTTCCATATAGAATAAGCACTAATTCTGATCCCTATCTCACACCACATACAAAGATTAATTACAACTGGACTGTAGATCTATACATGAAAGTAAAAAAATTAAGTTTCTTAAATATAACATATCTCATAATCTAGAGTAGGAAAATATTCCTCAGAACAAATTTCTTTTATTTATAGAAAAAAAATTGATAAATCAGATTAAATTCTAATTAAGAATGTTGTTCAAAAGAGAATGAGAAAGCAAATTGCAAAGTAAAAATTATTTTCCCACATATAACTCCTAAGAGTTTCATATCCAAGATACATAATTTCTTTCAATTATTAATAAAATATCACAAAATATAATCATATGCAAAAAACTTAAACTCATATTTCATGGAAGAGGCTATCCAAATAACTCATTAATACATAAAAAGTTTTGAGCTACATTAATCATCAGGGAAATACAAATTAGTACAAAAATGAGATATCGTTATATACCAAAATAGCTCAAATTAGAAAAATGACACTAGAAAGAGTGTTTGAAGAAATAGAGCAATAGTTCCTCTTATACACTGGTAGGGGGAACTATGAACTGGTACAGTAACTTTGTCAGGCCTTTCGAAATTATCTGTTAAAGTTTAACATATGCATAACTTAGTACTCAGCAAGTCCAATCCTTATTATGTATGCAACAGAAATGTGTGAAATGTTTATCAAAAGTTATGCACAAGTATATTTATAACAGTATTGGTAATAGAAAACTGGAAACAACCAAGTACTCCTCCAAAGTAGAATAGATAAATTATAGTATATTTATATAATGGAAGTATTAAAATATGAAATATGGAAGTAATGAAACAGATGAACTGCTGTCATATACAACAACATAGATGAATCTCAAAAACATAATATCAAGTGGAGGAAGCCAGGCAGAAAAATATATGTATATAATATAATTGATATTATATACATGTTTTGGATATAATATAATTGATATTATATATCAAAACATATAGAAACATATAGAAACAAACTATATAGTGTGTGAACAAACTGTTACTCAAGGCCAGGGAAAGAATCATCTGAACAGTACTCAAAACTCACAGAAGGCTGGTGTCCATTCACATCAGTTAGACTGGAGAAACTCATAATTCATAGAGAATTTGGTAGAAGGCTTATGCCCAAGTGTTTGGGAATAATTATTTTATACTGAATACGGCTCTGGGTGTGCCCCTCAATCAGAAAAGCAAAACTGAAAGGATAAAACTACTTCCAAGTAACATAACTATCTCCCAGAAAAAATAAAAAACCTCAAGAAAATTTATAAGTTATGTAAAAATCCCAACACTCAACAGTGTAAAATTCATAATGTCTGGCATCCAAATAAAGATTAACAGGCACGTTAAAAGTAGGAAAATAGAATCAATAATAATGAGAATGATCAATGCATCAAAACTTCTCCAGAACTGACAGAGATGTTCAAATTTCAGTCAGTTATATTAGAAGAGTTATTATAACTCCATTCCATATGTTCAAAAAGTTATGTAGCAACATGGATCTATAAGAAATATTTTAAAGAAAGTGGTCATGTCTAAGATGCAATCAACACTGGGAGGAATTAAGTGCAGAGTAACTGCAATGTCTATTGCAGAAGATATGACTAGTGAGTTTGAAAACATACCAGTAAGAAACTCTCTAAATGAAACATCAAAAACAAAATAATTTTTTAATAAGACACAGAGCGCCAGTGAGCCATGAGGTAACTTAGAAGAGACAAATAGATGTGTGGGTGGGGTCACTGAAGAAGAGAAGGAAGAAAGACAGAAAAAAAATATTTGAGGGATAGATGGCTGAAAGTCTTCCAAACTTGATCAAAACTATAAACCCATGTATCCAAGGAACTCAATGAGCCTGAAGCACAGGAAGTATCAAGAAAACTATATCAAGGCACATGATATTGAAATTACTCAAAATCAGTAATGAACAGAAAATCTAAAAAGCAGCCAAAGACAAAATAAATGCTACATACAGAGAAACAAAAGTAAGTATAATAGCAAATTTCTCTTTGGACTCAGTTCAAATGAGAAGACAGTGGGGTAAATTGCTTGAAGTACTAGAATATAAAACTGTCAACCTAGAAATTACACACATATACATGTATATAATATATATGTATATAACATATTTATAAACATAATTTTTATTGAGATAAAATCCACATAACATAAAGGGCATCACTTTAACTACTTTAGTGGTTTTTATGGCTGAATAATCCTCCATTATATGAATATACCACACTTGTTTATGCATTTGTCAGTTGATGGACATTTACGTTGTATCCACTTTTTGTGGTTCTTAATAATGTTGTTAACATTTGTGTACAGATTTTTGTATGATACAAGTTTCAGTTCTCTTAGTTGTACATCTAGTAATGGAAATGCTAGATCATAGGGTAACTCTATGTTTAACTTTTTAGGAACTGTCAAATTATTTTCTGTAGCAGCTATGCCATTTTATACTTCCACAAGTAATTTATGAGTGTTCTAATTTCTTTACAGTTTGCCAATTTTTGTTGTTTTCTATTTTGTTGATTACAATTATTACAGCTATGTGAAGTGGTATCTCATTGTAGTTTTGATTTATATTTCCTTAATAACGAATATGTTTGGCATTTTTCATATGCTTATTGGCCTTATGTGTATATTATTAGGAGAAATATCTATTTAAATCTTTTCCCTATTTTTAAGCTGGGTTGTTTGCCTTTTCAATATTGCATTGTAAGAGTTCTTTATGTATTTTTGATACTATACATTCATTAGATATATGACTTACAAATATAATCTCTCAACTGTGGGTTGTCTTATTACTTGTTAGATAGTGTCCTTTGATGCACAATTTTTTAAAAATTTTTATGAATTCCAATTTATCTGTGTTTTCCTTTTGTTGATTAGGCTTCAACCTAAAATTCTTTACTCAGTGAAAATAACTTCTAAAATTAAGATAAAATGAAGATGTTTTCAGACAAAATTGTTGAAAGCATTTATCATCATTAGACATGCCCTCCAAAAATGTTAAAGGAAATCCTTCAGGCAGAAGAAAAATGACATCCGATGGAAATATAGATTCAGACAAAGGAACAAAAAATGCCAGAAATGATCCCTGCATATATAAATATAACAAGATTTTTTTCCTGATAATTTAAATTCGGTAAAATTAATTGACTATAAGCAATAGTGATGATCATGTATTGTGGGATTTATAACATATAACATGTGAATAAGTAACATGTATGAAAACAATGAGATAAAGACCAGTATGAGAAATACAAAGGTATAATATTTATATATAAAATGGTATAATATCACTTGAAGGTAGATTCTGATAAGTTAAAAATATATACTATGATCCTAAAGCTAAGTACTACCAAAAAAAAAGATGTATAGTGATTGACAACCAAATATAATTAAAATCGAATCATAAGAAAGGAACAACTGAAAAAAAAAAAAGAAACAGGAGAAAAGACCACATCTTCCTTATCCATTCGTCCATTGAAGGGCATCTTGGTTCTTTCCACAGTTTGGCGACCGTGGCCATTGCTGCTATAAACATTGGGGTACAAATAACATGGAGGACATAGGGAGATGGAGAGGAGAAGGGAGTTGAGGGAAATTGGAAGGGGAGATGAACCATGAGAGACTATGGACTCTGAAAAACAACCTGAGGGTTTGGAAGGGCCGGGGGGAGGGGGGTTGTGGGAGCCAGGTGGTGGGTATTATTGAGGGCACATACTGCATGGAGCACTGGGTGTGGTGCAAAAACAATGAATTCTGTTACACTGAAAAGAAATTAAAAAAAGGAGAAAAGAAAAAAAAGATGGGACAAATAAAAATATATGAAGTTGATATACTTGATCAAGCCATACGAACTATCACTTTAAATGTAAATGGCCTAAACTCTATAATTAAAGTCAGAGATTGTCAGCTTGGATTATCAGGCCCAAGTATGTGCTGCTGCCTACAAGAAATAAATATTAAGTATAAAGACACTTTTAGGTTAAAAGTACTAGGATAGAAAAAGATACACAGCGTTAGAGCTATTCAAAAGAAAGCTTTAGTGGCTATTAGTATCTAAAAAAAGAAGATATCAGAGCAAAGAACATTGTTAGGGATAAAGAATGCTTTATGATTGTATTTTAAAAGGGATTAAATTACCAAAAGTACATAAAAATCTAAATACTTATGTTACTAGAAATGGTTTTAAAATACTTGAAACCAAAATAAACAAAATTGAGAGAAGAAATAGACAAATCCACAATTATTACAAAATATTTAAATACCTCTCTCTCAATAATTTATAGAACAAATAAATAGAACATTCATAAGGAGACAGAAGATTCTAATGACACTATGAACCGATTTAACCTAACTGATATTTATATAACAATTCACACAACAATAACAGAAATACATTATTTTCAAGTGCACATAGAGTACTCATCAAGATGAAAAATTTCTAAACCATAAAACAAGTCCCTATAAATTTAAAATGTTGAAATCACACAAAGTATGTTTTCCACAGTGAAATGATACTAGAAATGATTGGCAGAAGGAAACTTGAGAGTTCACAAATATGTGAAAATTAAATAACATACTCTTAAATAACATAAAGAAAAAAACCAAAATGATAATAAAAACTTTTTTGAAGTGAATGAAAAGGAAAACCCACCATATCAGAATTTATGGGATTCCACTAAAGAAGTAATTAGAAAGAAATGTATATAAAAGAAGAATCATCAAATCAATGACCATAGCATTGACTTTGAGAAATTAGAGAAAGAAGAACACGATCATCTTAAAATAATCAGTGAAAAGGAAATATTAAGATCAGAGTGAAAACTAATGAGTTAAAAAGCAGAAAAACAATAGAGAAAATAAAGGAAACTAAAAGTTGGTTGTTGGAGAAGATCAAAAAAATTGGTAGAACTTTAGCCAGACTAGTCAGAAAAACAGAGAAAGAGAGAGAGACAGACAGACAAATAACCAGTATGAGGAAAGATAGAGGTGATATCATTGAGATTCTGCAGAAGGAGGGCTAGTAATGAAATGTTATAAACAACTTACTGCCTATAAATTCAATAACTTATATGAAATGGCTAATTCTTTAGAGACAAAAAACCACCAAAGCTCACTCAAGAAGAAATAGTTAAACCAAATAGCCTTATATCTATTAAAGAAATCAAACTTATTGTTTAAAACCTTGGCACAAAGAAAACTGGTGGTTGAGAGAGCTTTACTAGTGAATTCTCCATCACATTTAAATAAGAATTCATAGGGGCATCTGGGTGGCTCAGTTAGTTAAGCATCTGTCTTCTGCTCAGGTCATGATCCAAAGGTCCTGGGATTCAGCCCTGCAACAGGCTCCCTGCTCAGCACAGAGTCTGCTTCTTCTACTTGTGCTCTGTTGCTATTTCTTTCTCTCTCTAAAATAAATAAATAAAATATTTAAAAATAAATAGATGTCGGTGCCCGAGCGGCTTGTAGCGCATGCACGGTAATGCTTCTGGGCTCCGCCGTGCCCGCTCGTTGCCTCAGCCGCCGCTGCCTCAAGCTGTCGCCGCCACCGGGTGGCGACGGTGCGGAGCTGCTCCGGCTGGGCCCGCGGGGGGCCCCGGGCGCCGCACGACTTTTTCGGTGCCTGAAAGTAAACACGCCATTAAGATGGTGGCTGGATGCGAGCCAGTAGGCGGAACTTAGGATTTTGTATCTATGTGGCTGTGAGTGATTGGTTGTGCAACCTTGGTATATATAGACATGCACGGGCGGGGGAGGAAAAAATCCCAACAGCTACGGAGAAATAAAGCTTGCTTCGCTGAGGTCTCCTGGTCGTTCTTGCTGGCGAGAGCGACAAATAGATAATAAGAAATCATGTCAATTCTACAGATTCTCTTCTAGAAAATTGAAGAGGAGGAAATACTTTCCAACTCACTTGAAGGGTCAGCATTATTCTGATTCTAAAATCAGAAAAGACATTACAAGAAAAGATAGCTAAGGCCAATATTCCTCATGAACATGTATGGAACAAATAGAATAAAGTTTTAGTAATCAAATCCTATAATAAATCAAAATGATTATATATTATGATAAACTAGCATTTACCCTTGGAATAAAAAATTGGATTTACACTTGCAAATCAATCAATGTAATCCACTATGTTAAAAATGAAAAAAAGATAAAAATATAATCCTCCCAATATATGTACGGAAAACGTTCTTTTAAAATCTAACATCTGTTTCTAGTGAAAATCCTTAGAAAACTAGAAATAGAGGAAAATTTCTTAAACTGGTAGAACATCCTACAGCTAACATTATACTTAATGGTGAATGACTGAATGATTTCCCCTTGAGATAAAGAACAAGATAAAGTTGTCTACTCTCACCACTTCTGTTCAACATTGTACAACTATTCTAGGCAGTACAGTCAAGAAAAGAAAATAAATGCATCTCAACAGAAATAAAACAGCCTTTATTGACAAACATTACTGTTTATGTAAAAAAATCCAACAGCATTTATAAAAAAGGTAACCAGATCGAATAAGTGAATATAGCAGATTTGCAGGATATGTAATCAATATGTAAATATCAATTGTATTTTATGTACAAGTAATAAAAAAACTGGAAATTAAATTTTAAAAATAACATTCACAATAATTTTTTAAAAATATGACTGGGGATAAATCTAAGAAAAGCTGTGTAAAATTCATACACTGGACATCATTGCTGAGAGAAGTTAAGGAAAATACACCTATGTGATCATAGACCATAAGACTCAGTATTTTTTTTTTTAAAGATTTTATTTATTTATTTGACAGACAGCATAAGCAGGCAGAGAGGCAGGCAGAGAGAGAGGAGAAAGCAGGGTCCCTGCTGAGCAGAGAGCCCGATGCAGGGCTTGATCCCAGGACCCTGAGATCATGACCTGAGCTGAAGGCAGAGGCTTTAACCCACTGAGCCACTCAGGCGCCCCAAGACTCAGTATTTTTTAACGATATCAATTTTCCACAAATGGATCTTTAAACTCAATGCAGACCCAATCAAAATACCTGCAGTTTTGTCAACAGAAAAATCTTATTTTAAAATTTATATGGAAATGCAAGTCTCCTAAAATAGCCAAAATGACTTGCAAAAAGAAGAAAAATTTGGGAGGGTTCACACTACCTCATTTCAAACTTACAAAGCCACAGTGTGTTACTGGTGCAAAGATAGACGAATACATCAGTGAAACAAAATAGAGAGCCCAGGAATATATCCACCTATGTATGTACAGATAATTTTTAACAAAGTTGCAAAGCCAATTCAGTGGAGAATGGATCTTTTCAACAAATGTTGCTGGAATGACTGAATGTTCATACCCAGAAAAATACTAACTATCCATACCTCACACTATATGCAATAATTAATACAAAATGGATCTAAATATAAAACCTAAACATATAAGAACTGTGGGTGAAATTGGAGAAAATTTTTTTGTGATCTTCAGTTGGGCAAAATTTTCTCAGATATGACACCAAAATTACAATCCTTAATATAAGAAACTGATAAATTGGACTTGATCAAAATTAAGAATTTATGTTCTTTGAAGGATAGTTATAGAGATAATATGCAAGTGGCTGGCTTGAATAATATTTGTAGACATATCTGATAAAGAATGACATCTGGAATTTATTTTTTTAAAAAAGCTCTTAAAACTCAAGAAAAAAAAATAAGCAAAAACATCACCAAAAGAAAATAGGTGGCAAAGAAGACATGGACAATGCTGAGCATAATTAGTCATGAGGGAAATTCAACACAGTCAGATACCACCACACATCAATCAGTATGCCTAAAATTAAAATGCCCAAACATCCCAAGTGTTAGTGAGAATATGCAATGACTAGAGCTCTCATACAAGGCTGATGGGAGTGTTAAATTGTACAGCTATTTTGGAAAAATATTTTAGCCATTTCTAAAAGTAAACATACACTTGCTACATAATCTGGCCATTCCATTCCTAGACATTTACACAAGAGAAATGCAAGTATATATACATGCAAAGATTTACACATAAATGTTCTTATCAGCTTTATCCAAAAGCTAAAAACAACCTAAATGTCAAATAATATGAGAACAGCTGTAAAAATAAAAAAAAAGATGGGATTATTTATGAATGCTGCAAACCTATTAATCTCAAAATAATTGTCCTAGATGAAAGAAGCCAGACAAAAATGAATACGTATTATATGAATTTATTTTTACAAAATTCTAGAAAATACAGTCTAATTAGAGTAACAGAAAGTGAACCATTAGTTGCCTGAGAACAGGAGACAAGAAGAGGCATAAGTGAGGAATCATAAAGCGTCATGAAGAACCTCTTGGAGACAGTGGATATGCTTATTCCTTGATTTTGGTTATTGCTTGACAGATGTATACCTATGTGAAAACTTATCAAATTTTACACTTAAACATGTGCAGTTTGTTGTAGATCAAGAATACCTCAATCACATGGTTAAAAAATGGATTGAGTTTACAAGTTGGGTGGAGAAATGGAACAGTATAAAATATGTGAGCTAGTTCTAAAAGAAAGCAAATTTAAAAGTTTGAAAGTATAAAAGTCTAATTTTATATCAAATACATATAATTACATAAAAACATTTAATTTAAAAAGAGTAACAACGCAGTATTTGGTTATAGATCAATAAATTAAAGGCATTGCATGGAAGTGAATGATTCCTTAGAACTTTAAAATACCTGATTCACAATAAATAGAATAAATATATAATATAATATAAAATAAATATAACTTTCATAACTCTATCTGTGTCAAATCATTTAACATTAACTAAATGAAGCTGCATTTGTTAGAAATGCAAAGAGAAGTGAGTGATAATCACAATAGTAGATGTTAATACTCATCTTGCAGTCATTGACAGTTTAATTAAATTATAGCAAACACAAGATAGGGAATCTAAAGTTAGTAATTAATAATGCTGATCTAATAAGCATATGTGCAATTCCATAATCTGCTTTAAAATGTGCCTTCTATTTAAGTGTTGTATGATTTGATTACATATTATGCCCAAGAAAATTTCAATAAATTACAAAAACTAGACAAAATACTACATTTCCCAATGACAGTTTAACAAAGCTAATACTGGTTTGTGAGAAGCAACAGTTGAATTTTCAGGCATTTCACGGCCATTTGAAGTCAAGTCCATAGCCTAAAATCAGCCACAGTGGAAATATTTAAAAAGAGTAACTCAAAGCAGTATCTGGAAATCTATCAGTATCTAGAAATCAGCACACATTGCGTAACAAGGCTGTCCCACCTTGAAAGCCGCTTATTTTAAATAAGTAAATGAATAAATAAACAAATAAAGAAAGGAACTTCGAAAGAATAAGGTTGATACCAGGAAGAAAAGAACACTCCTTAAGTTCTTTTGTGAAAATTCTCAGACAAAAGTGAAGAGATATCCAGAAAAACCCTAAGAGAACGAAAGCATTAAAGAACACTCAGAAAGCAAGAAAGGGCTTTTGGAAATATGCTAGTTGAAATAAAGAGCAATCATTGGAAGTGTTCGTTGTTAGAAAAAGTTTCCCAGCAAGTATATCTGAATGACAGAGGTAATTAGACCATTACTCCAGGTGTGTATCAGTAACTTACTGAGAGAACCGAGTAAATGTGGAAATATCAAGAAGTAAATTTCTCAGACCAGTAGAACATGACTTTTCCTTGACAGACTTTGCTCAATGATCAAAACAGTAAATGAAAGCATATACAAACACGCATGCCAAGGTGCAGCACCAAAAACTTCCCCTATAATTAAAAGTAAACAAAGAAAACCCTTCAAGTTTGAGGAGTGGGGAGGATAGGTCATAGGAAGAAAGAAGAAATGAAATGGCATTGCATTTCTCAATTTCAACACTGGGAATCAGAAGAGAGATGAGTGATGCCATCACAACTCTAAAGGAAATTTGTGTTTTATTTTATTCTGGACTCAACTAAACTACTAAATGTGAACAGAGAACAATTAGACATTTTTGATAGATGTCTAAGAAGACATTTTCTACAAATGCTCAGGAAGCTTCTACAGCATGAGCTAAAACACGAGAGAGCAAACTAAGGGCAAAGGAGACATCAGGTCCAGCAAAGAAAGGATCCCTCACAGGAAAGAGTGGAAGGGAACTCCTAGAATGCGTGCCGTACAGACAAAGCAGCTAATCCCAAACAAAAAGGAGGATAGAAACTTCCAGCAGGGATGCGCTCAAAATTTATTAAATCAACAAATAGTTATAAATGATAACACATACAAATAAAATTATACATTATAAATAGCTACATTACTTATAAATAATTTTATATTATTTAGAATTATGGAGATACCAAAATATGGAGATAGAAATATGGAGAATTACCAGAAACTAGGGCTAAGAGGGTGGAAAATGATTGCCTCTATTATGTGACAGTGGGACAAAGTGGAGAAAAAGATATTTTTATAAGACTTTAGTATTTTAGGATATTTTAAAATAGATATGTGTATTACTTTCAAAAACAAAAAAAGTTAATTTCAAAACCCACATAGCCATTTCAAATTAATAAAACCCATATTCCATTAATGGCATACGTGTTAACAGGGAAATATGAAAGACACAGTGCTGTGTTAACTAAAACTTGTGCATAGCCTTGTCCTTGTTCAGCAATTCAGTTGCCATGGAGTCAAGCAAAGCAAGTCCACAGCTCCACAAACACCAGTTTTCATTAACATAGTACCATGCAAATCAGACTGCTGTACCAGTTTTAATAAGTCCCGTTTGGACATTGATCCTTTATTACTATTTAACAAGTATCCTGGAAATATTTGTTTTCTCTCCTGTTCATGTAAATAACAGTTTTAGAAATTTCATTTAGAAATAAGTTCCTTTAAGAATACATAGGTCTTAGAAAAAAAAATGTCATGTATATTTTGGAATATTTTTCTAGAAGATTTCTGCCTTGTCACAGGTAGCATAGTATCTTTCCTTCAGGAATCTTCTGCTTACAGTCCTTAGTGAAAATAGGGTACTTGGAAGTGCACTGATGTGTGAAAATCAATTAAAAACACAACTAAAGTTTTAGGATTTTGTTTAATTTAGTTTTATTTTTAGATTAGGGTTCAGGTCAGTTCTTACTTTATTCCTATCAATTCATCCATCAGAAATTATAATTACCTTTTTTCTACTCCTTAATTACTTTTACCAATAATCTGTATAATATTCAAGATGGTTTAAATTGTATTATCCAAAAGAAAATGTTTAATTCAGAATGATTAGTCTGTACAGTTGATAACTACATTGTTTTCCCTACAGGGAAGGGGCATTTGTTCAGGATAAAGAGTTTTAGCACAAGCAACAAAGTAAATCCATCCTACATAATATGAAATTGTGAAAAAAATTCAAATCTCATTAACTAGAGTATATATATATATATATATATATATACACACACACACACACACATATGCACACATATATATAATAGATATAAATATATATGAATAAATATGTATATGAATATAAAGAAATTGATACACTAAGAGTTTAGATATTTTAAAAATTATATTCTTATATAATATGTTTTATAAATGCAGTTACAAGTTATTATGTTTCCTCACTACTTTTTAAATATAACTTTAATGAAGTACTATTTAAGAATAGAGATAGAAGAGTTTTTGCACATGTATACAGCTCTGGGACCACCACCATAATTGAGATGTGTCATATTTTTTATCCCCATAGTTTATCTTATACTAGTTTGCAGTCAACCACAATTGCTCCTACCCCAAGCAACCACTGTCCTACTTCTTGTCATTGTAGATTAGTTTGCCTGATCTAGAACTTCATATAAATGGAATCATATTCTGTGTATTCTATTCAACTCCTTTTATTCAATGTGATTCTTTTGAGACTCATCCAGGTGGTTGCATACGTCTAGTTTGTTCTTTTTTTTTTTTTTTAATATTGCTGAGTGGTATTCCATTGTTGATGGACATTTGGGTTCTTCTGAATTTGGGCTCATTTGAGTTCCTCTGAATTTGGGCTCTTACAAATAAAATTCCAGTAGATGTCTGGGTATGTCTTTGTGCAGACAAGTATCTCAAAATTTCTTTCAGAAACCTAGCATACCTAGTGGGTATTTAACTTTCTAAAAAACTGCTAATCTGTCTTCCAAAGCATGTGTACTGTTTTATACTCCCACCAGTGATACATGGGCGTTCTAGTAGCTTCCCATCATTGCCAGTACTTGTTATTATCGGTTTCTTTAATTCCCTGTGTCTGGTGGTAAATCACTGAGGTTTTGATTTCCTTAACGGCTACTAATGACATTATATTCAGCATTGTGTTATGTGCTTATTGGCCATTTACATATCTTTTCTTTGTAAAGTCTGCCCAAATCTTTTTTTTTTTTTAATTTTATTTATTTATTTGACAGACAGATCACAAGTAGGCAGAGCAGCAGGCAGAGAGAGAGAGAGGGAGAGAGAGGGAAGCAGGCTCCCCGCTGAGCAGAGAGCCCAATGCGGGACTCAATCCCAGGACCCTGAGATCATGACCTAAGCCGAAGGCAGCGGCTTAACCCACTGAGCCACCCAGGCACCCTGAGTCTGCCCAAATCTTTTGCACATTTAAGAACTGGAGTTATTCGTATTCTTACTGAGTTGTAAGACTGCCTCACAGGTTTTCTGGATACAAGTCTTTGTCAGATATCAGTGTTGTTAACAGTTTCTTCTTGTCTGAAACATATGCCTTTTTATTATTTAAAAGGCATATGATACATATGCCTTTTTATTTCCATAAAGGTGATATTTTAAAGAAATGTCAATTAATTTATCCACGCTCCTTTTAATGCTTTCTAAGTTCCTCCTAAGCAATCTGCCTGCCCCAAGGTAGTGAAGATTTTCTCTCATGTTTTTTCACCTATCAGTTTTATAGTTACAGTTTTTAAGTTCTTTTCTATGTAGGTTTTTTTCTTGATGTCTTCCAGTTTCATGCTACATACAGGCAGCTTAGCGTTCAGTTACAGATGTGCTTAGAGCCCCCTGTGCTGGTGTCTGGAGCTCTTTTTCTGTGTCTCTCCATGCTCTCAGCACTCTACTGCTCACTGTCCTGCCACCTCTGGCTCCTTGAACTTCAGTCTGTCTCTTCAGCTTAACTTTCTTGCATTTGCCCTTGCTGTGCCACAGTCTTTAAGGGGCCCAAAGGCAGAAAGGTCAGAATAGAATGCTATTCTCTTCTTTGAGATCACAGTCTGAAAACTGTTGTTTAGGATATTTTGTCCATTTTTTTTTTAATTGTTCACAGTGGGAAGTCAGATCTGCTTTCAGTAACTCGGTCACAGCCACAAATGGAAGCCCTATTACAATTTTTCACTAGCCAGGCCGCTGGACTCATAAATAAAAATATATAAGACATACAGGAGGATGAACAACACATATTCAAAATCACTTGATACTCTTCAATTTTTACATTCCTTAACAATAACTAGTATCAGAAGGAAACAATGTTAACATAATGATGATGTCAGGATGTTTTCCAAGTAAATAAGAATGTTAAGATAAGACATTCATATTTCAAAAAAGATATGAGGCCATTATGTTAAAAATAATAAAGCGCTGGGAATTATAACATGTGCAATAATAACAGTGTCCAATTTACCTATTCTCTGGATAATATTGATTTTTTTTATAAACTTTCATCAGTAAACATTGTGATAATAGGTATATTAGGGTTGAAGGTGACTATTAGTTTTCCTTTCCATAATGTAAGAAGGCACCCTGTGGTTGCCATAATATTTGAGCTGGATAGTTGTTTCTGATTAAAAGAAATAAAGTTTGAAATGCAGAGAATTAATGTTAGTAAGGGGAAAAAAAGAGAATATTATAAGATTTTCCACGTATGTACTTGTGGCTGCCTGCTTATTCAAGTGACTTGGATGAATTAATCAGTTTCTTTAAATTTACCAGCCAATTTAATCTAACATCTGTTTTGACTACCTTTTTATCACTAAAATTTGACTGTGAGCATCCAAGTATAGTTTTTAACATTATGCAGAAATGGTTGGATGTCTTTTCAACCTTAGATAGCATATAATCTATTTCTCTGTCTCATTTGCATTCCCCAATCCACTCAGTTAATTTAGTCTCTCTGCAAGCCTGTGAACTTTTTCAGGCCATTATTATACCATGGAATAACAATGAGGAAATATTTAGCAAATTCTCTACTAAACATTCATTTTTCTATCTAAGTTCCATGACATTAAAAAGAATTACTATTAATTATAATGACCTTCATTAGCAAACAATCAATATACTGAGATCATAGCAATAACTAGTTTGTATTTGCATATATTTTCTTTGCATATATTTTCTGTCTCGTGTTAATTTATTATTTCACACTTACAGCTGAGTACCTGGAGCTCAGAAAAGTTAAGTAACTTACCCCAGGTTTCACATCTCATAAGTGACTTAAGTCGGGATTCATACCTAGATTTATATGACTTCAAAACCAGTGGGTTTTGTTTGCTTGCTTTTAATGCCACTTTGTTATTTTATCTGAGTTCTTGAGGGTATAAGTTGATTTTAGTGAATCATCTTAAAGGTCATAAGAGGTTCGTGTGAAGAAAGCTCTCAAACATTGATATTTTCCAGGAAATTTCCTCAAGGCTTGAAGGTTCTATCTTCTCTCAGGAATACAGAGGTGCCTCTTCATCTTATCCAGTACGGGAAAGGCGAACCCATGGCCCAGACCCACTGCAAAAACTCTGCTGTACCTTATACTTGTCCCCCAGTTCTTCCCACACTGCAAGTACTTACCTTCCAGTTTCATTTACACTCAGGATTATCTACACCCAATCATGTATTGAAATTGCCAGGTGGTGAATCTTACATACATACCACTAAGAGTTTACTTCACCTCACTAAAATATACCGTATTATTTATTGGGACTTGTGCCTGAGATAAAAGCTTACTTTAATGCCATCTTGCTATTTGAAAATAGAAGAAACATTAGAATATTAACAAAACTTATTTCATTGCCAGATTGCCAACATGATTTTGGACAAGTCATTAAATATTCTACTTCCATACCTACATTTTAAATATGAAAATAATAATTCTTCTCTTCCAGTCAAATGATATGGCTGAGTCAATGTGATCCAAAGGACCAGGGATGCCTTCAACAGAGCCTTGAAGAATCCTCAAACATGCAGGATCTGGGGCCCTGCCTATTAAACAGTTTGAATGAAAAACTGTATTACAAAATTGATGGGCCCATGAGAGGTATGATAGTTTATGGAGGAAGATTTAGAGTAATAGGTAAGGAAGGGGGACTTAAGTATTTTATCGTCCACTCAATGCACATGAAGATTCTAGGGAGCACCCAGGCATCATTTTTTTCATGTTCTTTTCCTGTCAAAGACACGGTTTTTGGCTCATTTCCTGTTTCTCACATGGAGAAAAAGGTCGAAATACTGCTATTATCTGACAATGCTATGTCCTTTGGAACATGTTTTCTTCTTGGGGCAGTGTAGGTCTTCTTGCCTCTGTAGTTTCCTGGTACCGTATATTCAATACTGGTAAGATCATTACTCATGATGGTTCTGCTGCCTTGAACAGAGGCTTCCAGTGATTCTTTTAAAGGCTGTTACAACAGCCACAAATACAGGGAAATAAAAAATGGTACTTTCTTGCCTGGTCATTTTAAATTTACCACTCAGGATTTTATAACATGAATCTTTTGTTTTAGGTATGTCTCTTTTTGACAGAATATGGCCTTTTTTTTGGACTTATTTATTTTTATAATTGAATAATCTTTTGTCTTTTTAGCTAGAGCTTTTAGACCACGGCATTTGGATGCATTTCCATTTTATAATTTGGTGATTTTGGTTTTTTAAATCTTTATGTTTAATTTTTTTGTTCCTTCCTTGTCTCTTTTGGATTGAGTTAGTTAGTCAGTTTGTTTTCATTTATTAATTTATTTGTTTTCCTCTCCATTCTAGTTCTCTATTCCCACTATCTGAAAAGTTATGTATTGTTTATATTTTTATGTAAACCCCCTCTAAATTTCTACAGGCACATTTACCTAAGCAAGATCTAAATTTTATGACCATCTTTTCTCTTCTTCCAGATAATACTTAGAACACCAGAATTCCAATTATTCCTCTCCTGACTCACATGCCATTATTATCTAGGATTTTAGTTTTATATTGTCATGTTTTTGTACACAAATTTTTCAAAGTTTTATTTATTTATTTATTTGACAGAGAGAGAGAGAGAGAGTGAGAGAGGGAACACAAGCGGGGGGGGGGGGGGGTAGAAGAGAGAGAAGCAGGCTTCCTGCTGAGCAGGGAGCCCAATATGGAGCTCAATCCCAGGACCTGGGATCATGACCTGAGCCGAAGGCAGATGCCGAACAACTGAGTCACCCAGGGGCTCCTGGATGCAGTCAAAATTTTAATTTAACTCTTATTTCTTCTCAGATCTCAGCTATTCTGCCATTGTTTTCTTCATTCTATATTACATAATTTAGACAGAATTTGGCAGCTGTTATGAGTTGCATTGTACTCTCCAAAGAGTTTATGTTGAAGACCTAACCATGGAAACCCAGAATGTGGTCTTATTTAGAAATAGCATCACTTCAGATGTAATTAGTTAAAAAGGTGATATTGGAGTAAGATAAGACTTTAATCCAATGTGACTGGTGTCCTCATAAGAAAAGGAGACACAAACACAGCAGAAGAAAACACCATGAGAAGATAAAGGCAGAGATGGAAGTTCTGAAGCTAACAAGAGAATGAATGGTGAGGATTGCCAGCAAACCAAGAGATTCTAGAAAAAGGCAAGGAGGTCTTCTCTCCTACAGGTTTCAGAGAGAGTATGGTCCTATTGACACTCCAGTTTTGGACTTTCAGTCTTTAAAACTATAGACAATGGGTCTCCCCTCCCCTCCCCTCTCTTCCCCTCCCCCCTTCCCCTCCCCCCTTCCCCTCCCCCTTCCCCTCCCCCTTCCCCTCCCCCCTTCCCTCCCCTCTCTTCTCCTCTCCTTTTCTCCCTTCTTCTTTCCTCTCCTCTTCTCTCTCCTCTCTTCTCTCTCCTTCTCTTTTGAGAGGGAGAGAGGAGAGGTAGCAGGAGAGGGAGAGAGAGAATCCCAGGCAGGCTCCATGCTGGGCACCAGGCTTGGTCCCACAACCCCGAGATCATGACCTGAGCCGAGATCAAGAGTCAGATGTCCAACTGGCCGAGTTACCCAGGCACCCCCCTTCATGTCTGTTATTTTAAACTACACAGTCAGGGTGCCTGGGTGGTTCAGTTGCTAAGCGTCTGCCTTTGACTCAGGTCATGATCCCAGGGTCCTGGGATCAGCCCCATATTGGGCTCCCTGCTCAGCAGGAAGCCTGCTTCCCCCTCTCTCACTCCCCCTGCTTGTGATCCCTTTCTTGCTGTTTCTCTCTCTGTCAAATAAATAAATAAAATCTTAAAAAGATAAACTATCCAGTCTGTGGAACTTTTTTATACTAATGGTGAGAAACTAATACAGTAGACAACTATCTCAGTTACTATATGTCTGAAACATCCATATTATGCCTTTACTCTAAAAAGATATCTTTACTGAGTACATAATTCTATTCATTGATTTTTTTTTATCATATTAGAGATATAATCCGCAAGAAAGAAAAAAAAAAAAAGGGGAGAGGATCCCAAATCTTCATGGAGTTTATAAGCCAAAGAGGATACAGAGACAATACATAATTCTATATTAGCAAGCAGTAAGTTCTCTGGAAGACAAAAAAGAGAATGGCAGAGTAAGGTGGATTAAGTTAGAGATGGGCTGGGCTGTAATTTCAGGTAAGGTAGTGAGGGAGGTCTTACTGGAAGGACATGAGTAGACTACATAATTGATATCTGGGGAAAGACAGCTCATGTTAAGAGGAATAGTCAATGAAAGAACCTACATCATGTTTGAGAAACAGAAGGCATCCAGTATGACTGAAGTGTAGGAAGCTGGGGAAGACAGTAATATGACAGAAAGTTCCTCAGAAGATGAACAGGATCCAGGTTATGCTGAATCTCATAATTCATTGTAATGATTTCACTTTCCATTCTGAGTCAAAAGGGAGCCACTGGAGAGTTTTGAACACAGGAAAAACATGATCTGATGTATGTTTTACAAATATCTTCAGGGGCGCCTGGGTGGCTCAGTCACTTAAGCGTCTGCCTTCAGCTCAGATCATGATCTCATGGTCCTGGGATTGTACCCCACATTGGACTTCCTGTTTATCAGGGAGTCTGCTTCTCCCTCTGCACCTCACCCTGCTTGTGCTCTCTCTCTCTCAAATAAATAAATAAAATATTACACCAAAAATATATCTTTAGTATAGGTAAAAGAATAGACAAATAGATCAATAAAGCAGAGGAAAGCCCAGAAATAGATCTACATAAATATAGTCAATTGATTTCTGTTTAGGTTTTTATTTTAATTTCTGTTAGCTAACATATAGTGTTTTATTAGTTTCAGGTGTATAATAATTCAACAATTCCATACACCATCCAGTGCTCATCACAAGTGCCCTCCCTCATTCTTTACTTCATACATTCCCTGCTCCTGTAACCATCAGTTTTTTCTCCATAATTAAGAGTCTGTTTCTTGACTCATCTCTCTTTTTTCCCCATGTTCATTTGTTTTGTTTCCTAAATGCCTCCAATGAGGGAAATCATGTAGTATTTGTCTTTCTCTGGCTGACTTATTTTGCTTAGCAATATATACTCTCTAGCTCCATTCATGTCAATGAAAATGGATAGATTTCATTCCTTTTTAATGGCTGAATAATATTCAATTGTATGCCACATTTTAAAAAATCTATTCCTCAATTGATGGACAGTTGGGCTGCTTCCATATCTTGGCTATTGCAAATACTGCTATAAACATAGGGGTACATGTACCCCTTTGAATTAGTGTTTTCTTTTTAAAGATTTTATCTATGTGTGATAGAGAGAGGAAAGAGAACACAAGCAGGGGGAGGGGCATGTAGATGGGGCGGGAGAAGCAGGCTCCTCACTGAGCAGGAAGCACAACTAGGGGCTTGATTCCAGGACCCTAAGATCATGATGCAAGTCAAAGACAGATGCTTAACTGACTGAGCCACCCAGGCTCCCCTGAATTAGTGTTTTTGTATTCTTTAGGTAAATAATAAGTAGTATAATTGTTGGCTCGGGTTTTAGGGTAGTTCTATTTTTAATTTTGAAGGAAATTCCATCTGTTTTCTAGAGCAACTGCACCAGTTTGCATTTCCACCAATAATGCAAGAAGATTCTTTTTCTTCCACATCCTCACCAAGGTCTGTTGTTTCTTTTTTTGTTGTTTATTTTACCCATTCTGACAGATGTGAGGCAATAACCCAGTGTAGTTTTGATTTGTATTTCCCTGATGGTAAGTGATGGTGAACATCTTTTCATGTGTCTATTGGCCATCTACCTGTATGTCTTCCTTGGAGATATATCTGTTCATATCTTCTGCCCATTTTAAAAGTTGTATTATTTGTCTTTTGCGTGTTGAGTTGTGTAAGTTCATTATATATTTTGGATATTAACCCTTTACTGAATCTGTCATTTGCAAATATCATCTCCTTTTCTGTAGGTTATCTTTTAGTTTTGCTGATTGTTTCCTTTCCTGTACAGAAGATTTTTATTTTGTCTATTTTTGCTTTTGTTTCCCTTGCCTCAGGAGATATATAGGTCTGTCACCTCTTTGGTTAAATTTATTCCTATGTATCTTACTCTTTTTGGTGCAATTGTAATTGGGATTTACTCCTTAATTTCTCTTGCAGCTTTTTCTTTATTGGTGTATAGAAATGCAACAGATTTCTGTACATTGGTTTTTGTATCCTGTGACTTTAATGAATTCATTTATTAGTTCTAGCAGTTTTTTGGTGGAGTCTTTTGGGTTTTCTGTATAGAGTATCATGTCATCTGCAAATAGTGAAAGTTTCACTTCTTCCTTGCTGACTTGGATGCTTTTCATTTCTTTCTGTTTTCTGATTGGTGTGGCTAAGACTTCCAGTACTATGTTAAAAAAAAAACAGTGATGAGAGTGAACATCCCTGTCTTGTTCCTGACCATAGAGGGAAAACAGTTTTTTCCACATTGAGGATGACATTACCCATGAGTTTTTCATGTGTAGACTATATCATGTTGAGGAATATTCCCTCTAAAACTGCTTTATTGAAGGTTTTATCATAAATGGATGTTGTACTTTGTCAAATGCTTTTTCTGCATTTATTGAAATGATCATGTGGTTCTTATCCTTTCTTTTATTAATGTGGCGTATCGTAATGATTGATTTGTGAATATTGAACCACACTTGCAACCCAGGAATAAATCCCACTTGGTCACAGTGAATGATTTTTTTTTTTTTTAAAGTATTGTTGTATTCGTTTGCTACTATTTTATTGAGAGTTTTTGCATATGTGTTCATCAGACATATTGGCCTGTAGTTCTCTTCTTTAATGGAGTCTTCATCTGGCTTTGGTATCAGCATAATGCTGGCCTCATAGAATGATTTTGAAAGTTTTTCTTCCTTATTTTCTATAATAATTTAAGAAGAATAGGTATTAACTCTTCTTTAGATGTCTGGTAGAAGTTGCCTGTGAAGCTGTTTGGTCTTAGACTTTGTTGTAATTTTTATTTTTTTAATTCAGTTTCTTTGCCTGCTATTGGTCTGGTCAAATTTTCTATTTCTTCCTGTTTCAGTTTTGTAAGTTTTGTGTTTCCAGGAATTTACCCATTTCTTCTAAGATGTCCAATTTGTTGGCATATAGTTTTTTATAATATTCTCGTAATTGTATTTCTGTAGTGTTGGTTGTTATTTCTCTCCTCTCTCATTTGTGATTTTGAGTTCTTTCTCTCTTCTCTTCATCAATTTTATTGTTTTATTTCAAAGAACCAGTTCCAGGATTCATTGATCTGTTGTATTGGGGATTTTTGTTTGTTTGAGTTTCTGTATCATTTAGTTGGGCTTCAATCTTTAGTAATTTCCTTCCTTCTGCTGGTTTTGGTTTTGTTTGTTGTTCTTTACATCTCCTTTAGGTATAAGGTTAGGTTGTTTATTTGACATTTTTCTTGCTTCTTAAGGTAGGCTTGTATGGCTATAAACTCCCCTCTTAGAACCACTTTAAAATGCATCCCAGAGGTTTTGAACTGTTGTTTTCATTTTCCTTTGTCTCCATGTAATTTTTTTTCCTGCTTCAGTTCCTGGTTTACCCATTCTTTGTCTAGTAGCACGTTATTTAACCTCCATGTATCTGTGGTCTTTTCAGACTTTTTCTTGTAGTTGACTTCTGGTTTCATAACATCATAGTCAGAAAAGATGCATGGTATGACTCAGATCTTGAATTTGTTGACGCTTGTTTTGCAGGCTAATATGTGATCTATTCTGGAGAATTTTCCATGTGCACTTGAAAAGAATGTGTATTTTGCTATTTAAAGATGGAGTATTCTGAATACATTTGTTAAATCCATCTGGTCCAGTCTGTCATTCAAAGCCACTATTTCCATGTTGATTTTCTGTTTAGGGGATCTGTCCTTTGATGTGAGTAGGGTGCTAAATTCTCCTACTGTTATTATGTTATTATTGATTATTTCTGTTTGTTATTAACTATTTTATGTCTTTGGATGCTCCCTTGTTGGGGCCATAAATATTTACCATTATTGTATCTTCTTATTGGATTGTCCCTTTTATTATATAGTGTCCTTCTTTTTCTCCTGTTACAGTTTATTTCAAAGTCTAGTTTGTCCAAAATAAGAATTACTACTCCAGCTGTCTTTTGATTTCCATTTTCATGATAAATATCTCTCAACCCCTCACTTTCAATCTTCAGGCATCTTCAGGTCTAAAAAAAGTCTCTTGTATGAGGCATATAGATAGGGCTTGTTTTTTTATCCATTCTATCACAGTGTCTTTTGATTGGATCATTGAGTCTATTTACATTCAAAGTAATCATTGATAGATACATATTTATTGTCATTTTATTATTTGTTTTGTGGTTGTTTCTGATGATTTTCTCTGATCCTTTTTGTCTTTCTCTCTTTCATGATTTGTTGATTTTCTTTATTGATGTATTTGGTTTTCTTTCTTTTTATTTCTTGCATATTTATTAGTGGTTCTGATATATAGTTATCATTCTGTTTGTATATAACCTCTTCTGCATATGGCAGTTTATATTACCTTGATGGTCATTTAAATTTGAGCCCAGTCCTTACTCTTCTCCTCTCCACATTTTAGGTGTATGTTTTTGTATTTTACATCCTTTTATTTTGTGAGTTCCTTGACTGATTTTCTTAAAAGAAATATTCATTTTTACTGCATTTGTTTCCTACTTTTATACTGTTACTTTTGGTCCTTTCTTTCCACTCAAAAAGTCTCCTATAATATGTCTTCTTGAGCTGATTTAATGGTCATGTACTCTTTTAGTTTTTGTTTATCTGGGAAACTCTGTCCCTCCTTCTATTCTGAATGATAGCCTTGCTGGATAGAATATTCTTGGCTGCAGATTATTCTCAATTAGCAGTTTGAATATATTATGCCACTGTCTTTTGGCTTGGAAAGTTTCTGCTGAAAAATCTCCTGCTAGACTTAAGGGCTTTCTCTTGTAAATTACTGTCTTCTTTTGTCTTGCTGCTTTTTTTTTTTTTTTTTAAGATTTTATTTACTTATTTGACAAATACAGATCACAAGTAGGCAGAGAGGCAGGCAGAGAGAGAGAGATGGAGAGAGGAGGAAGCAGGCTCCCTGCTGAGCGGAGAGCCTAATGTGGGGCTTAATCCCAGGACCCTAGAATCATGACCGGAGCCAAAGGCAGAGGCTTTAACCCACTGAGCCACCCAGGTGCCCTGTCTTGCTGCTTTAAAATTTTTTCTTTATCTCTATATTTATTTTGCCAATTTAATTAAATATGTCTTGATGTGGATCTGCTTTTGTGGATTTTGATGAGAGTTCCATGTATCTTCTGCATCTAGATATCTGTTTCCTTCCCCAGATTAGGAATTATCATTTTAGCTATTATTTCTCCAAATAAATTTATTATTTTTTCAGATAAATTTCTGGCCCCCCTTTCTCTCTCTTCTTCTACTTCTGGGACTCCTATAATATGAATGTTATTACATTTGATGGAGTCACTGAGTTCCCTCAGTCTACTCTCATTTTGCATAGTTCTTTTTTCTATCTTTTATTCAGCTTAATTATTTTCCATTCTCTGTCCTCTAGGTCACAGATTCATTCCTCTGCTTCTTCCAGTTTGCTATTTGTCCCATCAGGCTGTGTTTTCTCATCTCTTTATCTCTGTGGTTATTCCTTATCTCTGTGCTAAGGGTCTTACTCCTGCCTTCCACTCTTTTCTCTAGTCTGTGAGTATACCTATGATTATTGCTTTAAATTCTATAGTAGGCATGCTACTTGTATCTGTTTTACTCAGATCTCTGGCTCTGGCCCTTTTCTGTTCTTCATGTGGCATAAATCTCTCTGTTTCTCATTTTGTTTAAGTCTCTGTGCCTGTTTCTCTGTGTTAGGGAAGTTAGCTATATCTCCTGTTCATGAGGGTAATGGCTTGATAAAGAAGAGGTCCTATAGTACCCTGCCATGTAGTGTCCCCTGTTCCTCAGGGCCTGGTGCTACCAGGAGTTTCTCCAAAATGTGAGGGGTGTGCCCTGTTATTTTGTCCTGGCCACTTCATCCTTCAAGCCAGTCCTCTGCAGACGCTCTATTAACCTTTTGTGAGCAATGTTTTTTCCCTGGACTGAATGTGACTTTTTTTTTTTTTTTTAAGATTTTATTTATTTATTTGATAGGCAGAGATCTCAAGTAGACAGAGAGAGAGGAGGACACAGGCTCCCTGCTGAGCAGAGAGCCCGATGCGGGGCTCGATCCCAGGACCCTGAGATCATGACCTGAGCCGAAGGCAGAGGCTTTAACCCACTGAGCCACCCAGGTGCCCCGAATGTGACTCTTTAACTAAGTGTGTTCTGATCTGTTTGTGAAACAGAACCTGTTACCACTACCACTGGAACTGGAGGCTAATCTCTCACAAAACTCTGGTATTGAGAGAAGTCTGAGCAGGAGTTTGGGCTGATCTTCTGGGGGAGGGAGCCCTCCACACTGGAACTAAGGCAAGTATTTCTCAGAAGAGTGTTTCTACCAGAGCATGGGGGCACAGGGCAGCATGCTATGCTGAGGTTTAGGGGAAGGAAATGGTGCTGGTCAGTTCCTTTTTCCCTGGAGAGGTAATTCCATTAATGCTGCCTCTCTGGGATGTACTTGAGATGAGCAAATAACTTTACCACTGTGCGCTCCAGGTGCTTTCAGATTGTTATTTCCATGCTGTATGTCTGTGGGTTGTTTGCCTGTCTTCTCTCCAGAAGTAACCCCAATGTCCTCTGAACTCTCCCAGAACCAAGGCTGCTGACTTTTACAACTCCAGTCTTTTAAGTCCTGCTGGTTTCAAGAACTCATGAAATTCTACCTGTCTTGCTTTCCAAGTCAGTTTCTATGGGGATTCATTTTCCCCATGTGTTAGTCTGTCCATTGCCTTTTTCTGTGACCAAGGCTCCCTCCCCACTAGTGGCCATATTCCTTTTCTCTCCCATACTGCATCGCTGCACTTCCTCTTGCCTCTTCTCTACCTTTAGTTTTGGAGTTTGTTCTGCCAGTCTTCAGGCCAATTCCTGGGATATTTAATATGATTTCATAGTTATCTAGTATTCAGGGGACAAGAGGACCTGAGGGCCTTCCTACTTTACTGCCATCTTTCAACATCTCATCAAATGACTTTTGACAAAGAACAAAAGCAATACATTGAAGACGAGATAGCGTTTTCAACAAATGGTGCTGAAATACTAGAAATTTACATGCAAAAACATGAATTTAAACAGGGACCTTATACCTTCCAACAAGATCAACTCAAAATGGATCACACACCTATATGTAAAAAGCAAAACTCTAAAAGTGATAGAAAAAAACCTAAGAGAAAATCTAGATGAATTTGAATATGGTGATGACTTTATAGATACAATACCAGAGACAGAATTCATGAAAGAATAAATAAGCTGATCTTCAATAAAATTCAAAATTTCTGCTCAATGAAAGACAAGGTCAAGAGAATGAAAAGCAAATCATAATTCACAGTTGCCAAGTCTTACAACCAACCAAAGTGTCATTCCAAAAGTGAATAAATAAATATACTATGGTACATCAAGACAATCAAATACATAATTCAGCACTAATGAAAAGATGTGAACATCAAAAGATATTATTCAAGCTATGATAATACATAGAAGAATCTTAAATGCATATTACTAATTGAAAGAGACCAATCTGGAAAGGGCACATAGCCTATGATTTCAATTATATGACTTTCTGGAAAAGGCGAAGTATGGAGATGGTAAAAAAATTAATGATTGTCAGCAGTTGTACGTAGTGGGGAGACGGATGAATGGGTGTAGCACAGAGGATTTCAGGGCAGTAAAAATACTCTGTATGATACTAAATATAGTATCATGGATACATGTCATTATAAGTTTGCCCAAACCTATAGGATGTGCAAAACCAAGAGTGAATTCTAATGTAAATGATGGACTTTGGGGAAAGTGTTGTGCCAAAGTAGGTTCATCAGCTATAATAAATGAACCACTCTGGTGGACAGTATTGATAATAGGAGAGTCTATGCATGCTTGGCAGTGGGAGGTAGGTGGCAAATCTCGGCACCTCCTGATCAATATTGCTGTGAACCTAAAACTGCTCTAAAAACAGTTTATTGGAGGTGCCTGGATGGCTCAGTCAGTTAAGCATCCAACTCTTGACTTCAACTCAGACATGATCTCAGACTTGTGAGATCAAGCCCTGTATCAGTCTTCATGCTAGGCATGGAGCCTGTTTAAGATTCTGTTTCTTCCTCTGTCCCTCTCCCCACATTCGCCCTCTCTCTTTCTCTAAAAAATAAAAAAAATGTTAAAAAAATGAAAACACAACAAACCCTCAAAGTTTTTTTTTTAAAAAAATGTCTTACAGGTGACTTGTAGATAGTCACCTAATGAGGAATTGAGGAATAGGGATGGAATCAGGAAGACACATTAGGAATCTTATAATAATTCAAGTAAGAATTCATAGTAGCCTGACATTGGGAGTGTAAGAAATCTTTGAATTCTGGTATTTGTGGACTAACAGATACAGGCTTTGACAGAGCAAGAAGAATAAAAGATACTTCCAAGATTTTGGGTCTGAGCCACTGGAAGGATGGAGAGCAGGTGGAGAGAAGAATGTGTCTGGAGCGCAGATAGTGGGGAGGGAGGTAAACGATTCAGAGTAAAGTTAGAGGCCTGTTCCTTTTGAGATTTTTTCCTAGACCAAGTGCAGAGAACATATCTTAAAAGTAGAGAGTGAAAAACTATTAAATGTCAGTATTTAGAAAGAAAACAATTTTTCATTAGATTTTATGATGCAGCTCTCACTGGGGACTTGACAAGAGCATTTTGCATGGAATAGCTGAAGACAACCTGATTGAAATAGATATAAAAGAGAAATGGGTGTGTATGTGTGTGTGTGTGTGTCTTTGTGTGTGTGTGTGTGTTTGAAGAAGAGGAAAACAACTAGAATAGACAACTCATTAGAAGATTTTTTTCCTCTAAAGAGGGCAGAGAAATGGAGTAGTGTCTAGCACGAAAAATGGAGTCAAGAGAAGTTAATTTTTGTTTTATTTTTAAGATGGGATAAAGGAGAACATCTTTGTTATGCTAAATAGGGAAAGAGCGGAAAGGAAGCTGTGGGGGTAGGAGGGAGGAGAATTGTAGGAGCAATGTCTTTGTATAGGCAAGAGGAGAAGGGAGTTCGTATTCTCTTGTAACAGGAGGTGGGAGCAACTTCAACTACAAGCAAGATTAGTTCACCTAGAAGTGAGTTGGGGGAAATTGGAGGGGGAGACAAACCATGAGAGACTGTGGACTCTGAGAAACAAACTGAGGGTTTTGGAGGGGAGGGGGTGGGGGGTTGGGTGAGCCTGGTGGTAGGTATTAAGGAGGGCATGTATTGCATGGAGCACTGGGTGGGGTGCATAAACAATGAATTTTGAAACACTGGAAAAACATAAAATTAAATTAAATTTAAAAAAAAAAGGACAGTATCTATCCTTGCAGGTATAGTTGGGTGAGAGCATGTGGCTGTGGGCAATATGGGAAAGTTCTCTTCTGATTGCAACATTTTTAAAAACTGGGAGATATATATATATATATACACAGAGATAAAGTATATAGTCTGATAAAATGAAATTTAAGGAGATAAAAATCCTAATTCAGAAGAAACAATGAGGAGTAAGGGGAGCACCTTCACTCCCTCTAGGGTACAAAGATGATTCAGGAGAGAAAAACAAACAAAAATAACCACATGAGAGGACTCTGGGGAAGGAGTATCCTCAAGATTATTTCTGTTGGAGAGAAGGGTCAAGGAAGTGTTAATGATACAGCATTTTTTGTTAATGATGGGTCGTGCTTTGCAAGAGGTACAGAATTGAAATAGGATGGTAAAGAGGGCAGCTTAGGGCATGCACAGAGCTTCATAGGGGTTATAGTGGGGACCAGGGAGCCTGAGCATCTGGGACTTCTTGAGATGCTGGAGATGACTTGAGATGACAGGTGAGTGCTAGTGCACTTAAGGCATACTGTGGAGATATCACTCCAGCAGGCTGACCCTGGCAGGAATGGTGGGTGTGTTTTGGGACCTCCCTCTTGACTCCTGTTAATGAACCCCTGGGGGAAGCCAGATATCTCTAGAGAATATGGGTGGGGGAGGTGCTCCTGACCCCTCTGGAAATCAGCTCAAAGGCCCAAGGAGCTCTTTCTTGACCCTTGTGGAAGAGGGTTTTGTTCACCTGTTTTTTCACCTGTTTCAGTGACTTTTAAATACTTGGAATACTTGGAGTTTTCTTTGTAGGGGTTATCTGAGGTCTTTATTTAAATTGCTTTTCTCTAGAGAGGACATTATAATACAAACAGCTTGAAGCAACATTATTTAAAACACTGGATTATGGTCATTGGGACCTGCACTTATTATGAATTCATACCACAAATCCTCATGAGTCAAGATTTGTGGTTAGAAAACCACAAAGAATTTTTTCCCCCTCTTTTTTTTTCCTGTTCTTTATTGGCCAAGCCTGGTACAGAGAGTGATTCATACTCTCATTCTCTGTTGGACAGTTTTCTCTTGATTCTCCCCTGAGTGTTGCCCTTCAGGAATTTTCCTTTCATGCTGTGATGGGCAGTCCACCCTCTCACGCTGCAGAGACCCCAAGCTATGTTGCCACCCATCCGTTGGCCCTCTGCACGCAGCGTCTGGTTTCACCTATATGGATCACCAGACACCCCCCAGGCAAACACTGTTTCTGCCTCTCCTTTCCCCATGGGTTCTTGTCTTCCTCCTGTTTCTGATCTAAGGAAATTTCTTTCCTTTATTTCAGCTCAGCTAGAAATTTAATATGTAATGTATGATATTATTCCTTCAGTGGTTTTGTGTGCAATACCTAAAGGTCTTGCTCTAAACATGTATTTTGGCATGGTATCAGTAACATAGACCCCATTTTCTTTGTTACAATAAATATGTTAAATATTTTAAAAAGTGACATAATCAACAAAAATGTGCACTCTTGGACTACGCAGTTTAAGATTAGGGTGTATTACGAATACAGATGATATTCTCTGATTCCATTTTTCCCCTTTTCCTTTTCAGAGTTAACTCCTATCCTGAATGTGTTCTTAACCTCCATGAATGTTTTCTCACTTTTATGCTATATATATGTTTTCATAAATAATATGGTAATTGTATATGTTAAAATTTACATAAAAATTTACATGAATGCTATGGTAAGTAGGCTTCCACAACTTTTTCATTTCACTCAATGTTGTGTTTTCACACTATATCTCTAGTTCTTTCATTTTCAGGGGTATATAGTGTTCCACTATAGGTTTGTAGGCTGATTCCACAATTTTGCATATCCATTCTTCTGTTAATGGACATTTAAGCTGTTTCCAATTTCTTGGAAAGTACCAAGCACAAAGTTTCTTATAATGTTTACTGTATTAGGGAGAGTTCTCCAGGGAAACAGACAATTTTGTGAGTGTGTGTGTGTGTGTGTGTGTGTGACATATACAGGCTCTGTTTGGCACTATACACACACACATATATATTATGAATAATATATATTTGTTATATATATTATATATAATAATGCATATTTTTATTTATTGTATTTTTTATATTTATATTTTATATGTATAATTTTTATATTTATATTTACACAACAGGATGTATATACACATCTCTCTTATCAATGGGAGGGGAAGAGGAAGAAAGAGAAAGAAATTTATTATAAAGAATTGGCTCCTGGAATTATGGAAGCTGAGCAGCTCCAAGATTTTTTGTTAGCAAGGTGGAGACCCAGGAGAGCCAAGGGTGTAGTTCCATTGAGAATCTCAAGGCCTGGAAACCAGAAGATTTGATTGTGTATGTTCCCATCTGAAACCCTTCAGTCTGCATCTAAATGCAAGAAAAGACTGATGCCAAAGCTTGTACAGTTAGGCCAAAAGAGTCCCTCCAATTCCACTCATTGCTTATAGAAAGGTCAGCTTTTTTGTTTTATTCACTCCTTAAACTGATTGGGTAAGGGCCACTGACATGAGGAAGAATATTATGCTTTGCTCAACCTACCAGTTTAAATATTAATCTCGTACAAAAACACACTCACAGACACACCCACAATAATGTTTGACTAAATAGCTGAGCACCTTGTGGCCCTCTCATGTTGACTCATAAAATTAACCATCTCACTTTCCTTGGTGATTTGGTTCAAACTTCTCCGGTATATACATAAATATGAAATTGTATGTGCATACTCATCTTTGCTAGATACTGTCAAATCACTCTCTAAAGGGATTTTCTTATTTATATTCCCAGCACTTTTTCACAAGTTTATTTGATAGACTTCCACTTTGTAAAGTGCTGTTTAAATTTTAATTTTCAAGTTTTTATTGGACTGGACATGTGCATTTATACATTTTAATAAGAATTGTCTAAATTCTTGGGAAAGGTGTAGCAATTCACATTCTGATCATCGGTGCATGATAAAACTGCTTCCATGAATCCTTATGAGCAATTGATATTGTCCTTTTTTAAAATTTTTCCTAACCTAGTGAGTAAAAAGTGTTTTCCCATTGTTGCATTATTCTCATGTTCTTATTCTTAGAGAAGGTTATCATTGTTTTGAATTTATTAAACAAACCGATTTTTTTTCTCTTAGGAATGAGCTGTTCATATATAATAGATAAATATTTATCTAATTTCATTTATATAAATACTAATACTCAGAGAATATATACCAAGTTATTAGAAATAGTAAACTACTATAAAAAATGAACTAGAAAAATAAATAGGCTAAATCCAAAAAATGAAGACTGAACCATCCTTGAATTTCCATTTGCTCATGTGACATCAGCTTTTCAATGCATTGCTATTTGTTTTGTTTGGATATATATATATATATGATATATGTGATATATCTATATTATATATAGATATATAAGATATATGAGATATAATATATATATTCATAAAGATATATAAAATATATATGTATATATATTTCTACAGTTTTTTTATTTCCAATTGAAATCCACTGAACCTGGTAGTTCAGTGTTGGCGATATTATAAGAAGATTTTCTCAAGCATTCAAACTATACATTCATTGGGATATATTTTCAGTGTAAATAAGAATTCCAAATATCAATTTGAATTAAAATAAATCTGATCTGAATGAAATAATCTTTCCACAATATTCTGAATTCTATGGTTAATTTACAGTATATTTTTCTCCTGAACTGTGTTAACTTTCAAATATAGTTTTGAAGAACTACACAAAGGTTTTTTTTTTAAAGTCTGGATTAGCAAAAAGGATTTATTTGTATTTTTAGGCTAAAAGTGAAAACTACTCTCTGTCCTTATTGACTTATACATTTGCAGCTCTAAGTAATTAGCCTTTACATATTGCTTAAATCCCTCTTGATTTAAATATCAAATTAAAAAGAGGATGAATGTGTTGGTATATATAGTTCTTCCATAGTCAATATTGTACAGTGTATCTCATTCTCCCTGATCAGAGATTAAAGCTCATTTCTAGAGGTTAATTATAAATTTTACACCTATAGTTAAAGTGTCAAAATCTGCCTTTTTCAGTATTGAAGAAAACGAATCTCTTCCCCAAGGGTACATTGGTCAGCTTTGTCACTACAAAGATTGCTTTTCCTTCCACATCCTGTAAGAGTTGAGGAAAAACCAAAAATAGAAGATTAAAAATGAATTATTAAGTTTCTGTATACCTATGTCTCATCATTATTTCAAGTTTCCTTTGTTGTAATACAGAAATTTTGATGCTAACCATAGAAGAATACGTGGGTTCATAGAGAAAATATTCAAGGAGGTAAAAATCAAGAAACACATCTAAACCCTTAATTTCCAATTTATGCAATTCTATCTACTTATGATAAACTAGCAGGCAACAATGAAAAAATAATAAGTTTTAGAGAAAGACAAGTAATAATGAAGAACAGAATACATTCAAGAAAACAAAATGTTTCAAGGGTAATACCAAAAATATATTTTTAAAATATCAATGAGTTGAAATCTAAACATATTGTGAAAAAGAATGGACTTACCGAGAGATAGACAAAATGGTTGCATTATCTTCATGCATTTTCAAAGAATCTCTCTTGGGGACTATGCCTTTAAAACCTATTAAAAATTATATCTAATCTAGAGACTCCTGGGTGGCTCAGTTGGTTAAGCAGCTGCCTTAGACTCAGGTCATGATCCCAGCGTCCTGGGATTGAGTCCCACATCGGGCTCCTTGCTCAGCAGGGAGCCTGCTTCTCCCTCTGCCTCTACCTGCCATTCTGTCTGCCTGTGCTCGCTCTCTCTCCCTCTCTCTCTCTGACAAATATAAATAAAATCTTTAAAAAAAATTATATCTAATCTGTATCAGTGAGTAGTTAATCTAAAGGTAGGAATTTGTTTCTACTTGAGAATGTGTTGATCTTCAGGAAAAAAAATCATAGAATACCATATTTCATGGCCTTTTCTGTTCTCAGTGCCTAATTCAAATTTTATTCTTGAAAAATATGCACTTTCTAGGTAAGGTACAAGCTGATATTTTGGCAAGGTGAAATTATATTAATTTATGTAATTTATATTAGAGGAATTATGAGTATTTGTTTTCATTTTTAAAGAAAAGTTACTGAAGCTCATGGGTGTCTCAGTTGGTTGAGCATCCGACTCTTGATTTTGGCTCAGGTCATGATATTGGGGTTCTAGGATAGAGCCGCAATGCTGCAAGCTTCCGGCCTTAGCAGGGGAGTCTGCTTGTCTCCTTCCTCTGCCGCTCTGTCTGCCTGCTCTTTCTCTTTCTCTCAAATGAATAAGTAAATCTTAAAAAAAAAAAAAGAAAAATTACTAAATTACATACATAAGTAACTTATTGCTAGATAATTGGCTCTGAAATATTCCAGTAAGAGTTCTGATTGACTGTTGTTGAAATGAATCATTTAAAAATAAACAGAGCCCCCTCCCCCTCCCCCTCCCCCCTCAGCAGGCTCAGTGAGTTAAGTGTCTGCCTTCAGCTCAGGTCCCGATCTTGGGGGAGGTCCTGGATTGAGCACTGCCTGGGGCTCCCTGCTCAGTGGGGAGTCTGCTTTTCCCTCTCCTCTGCCCCTCCCCCCATTATGCACGCGCTCTCTCTCTCTCTCTCTCTCTCGCTCACTTTCTCTCAGATAAATAAAATCTTAAAAAAATTAATAATAAGCAGAATATGTTTGTGAAAAATCTGAAAATATTTTAAGTAGAAATTTAGTTAATGTTAAGAAAAGCATCTGACATCTACCTATTAATATTTAGTTTTTATTAAAATACCAAAATCTTATATTTATTAAAATAGTAGAATCATATTTGGTGTGTTTTTTGAAAGGAGCAAGTATTATATGGTTAAGATTTTTAAAACTGTCCCCGTAAAAGTTTATTAAAAAGTGAAATATCCGGGACGCCTGGGTGGCTCAGTAGGTTAAGCAGCTGCCTTCGGCTCAGGTCATGATCCCAGCGTCCTGGGATCGAGTCCCACATCGGGCTCCTTGCTCCGCAGGGAGCCTGCTTCTCCCTCTGACTCTGCCTTCCACTCTGTCTGCCTGTGCTCGCTCTCGCTCGCTCTCTCTCTGACAAATAAAAAATAAAATCTTAAAAAAAAAAAAGGTGAAATATCCTACTAACTGTAATCATTAACATTTTATGAACTTAAAAAAATTAATTAGCAAAAAAAGTAAGAAAGAGAATCTGAAGCAGAAGGAGACCTTGAAATGTATTGACTTTGCTCTATAAAAAAACTCACTCTTGGGGCACCTGAGTGGCTCAGTCATTAAGTGTCTGTCTTCAGCTCTGGTCATGATCCCAGGGTCCTAGGACCAAGCCCCACATGGGCCTCTCTGCTGAGCAGGAAGCCTGCTTTTCCCTCTCCCACTCCACCTGCTTGTGTTCCCTCTCTCACTGTCAAATAAATAAATAAACTTAAAACAAAACAAAACAAACAAACCCCCAAAAAACTCCCAACTCACTCTCTTGGTAAATTTCACATTTTCAGGAGTCAAGTCAGAACTTTGTCAAGAACTGGTTCCATGCCAGGGACTGACATTGAGCATCAGTGGTTTCCCTCTTCTTCTAGTCCAGCTCCTTGCTAAGGAACCCTGTTGAGGCTATGTTCTGGGGAGTCTCTGGGAATGCTCTCCAACTCTGCTTCTTTGCTAGGGTCCACCACCCAGGGCTTGAACTCCAGTTGTGTCAAAATGGTTAACATTGCTTCCTACGCGGTGAATGCCCCAGGATCCCACTAAAGACACAGAATTATTCTGCTTCTGGAGTGTACACAGAAGGGCTGCTGCAGTTGCAGCAAGGAAGTCGGGCTGTCCCTGCTGAGAGCCCAGATGTGTTTGCCATTCATGAAGTTTGAGGGTCCTCAGCGTTCTGTTCCTCACCACAACCTTTCAGGGTGGACAGAATTCCTTTCTTCACCTTGTGTTCTACTCCTGAACACTGATAAAAAGTAGTTCTTCCTGAATCCCCAGTACCTAAAGTGTGTGTACATGCGTGTGTGTGTGTGTGTGTGTGTGTGTGGCAGTCTTTTAAAGTTTGTTTTTCAGAGTCTCATTCCCTATGACCTGGATACAGATTCTTGCATTCTAGTCTATAAAGCAAATCCGAATAGCAAAAATAATGTCTATTCTGACAACGAGGGCATTAGTAATTTGTGCAACCGTTGCAGCCTTTCTATTGTGTATCTTATTAAGACAGGGTCTTTCTCAATTAATCCACTGACACAAGCACCTCACCATTCCTCTGGAAGTGCATATCTATTTCTGGATGCAGAAGGCCCTGATTATTATGAATACTGAGGCACTGCCCACAAAAGAGAGTTTGGAAATCAACTTCTATGTGTCATTGTCAATCAGTTGCCAAACTCCTGCTTCACAATAGAAATTATTATGGTGAACCTGAGGATTTGCTATGAAAACATCGTGGGTATTTTTCAATACTAATCCAACATCAAGGAGTATGGGAGGGATTAGGAAGCCCACAAAGATGTATGGTAGACACTGTGGGAGAGAACTCCTTATGGGACCTCATTATAACAAATGCCAAAATCAGAATGTTTGTTTAAACAAGGGTCTTTGGAAAATAAGATGGTTTCTCTATCTGTAGGAAGCATTATATATACTGAATTGAGAATATAAGTTCTATACTCAGATACTCTCTAGAGATAAGTTAAAATCCCAGCTCTATCATTTATTGGCTAGAAAATCCAGCTTTATTATATACTTATTCTATACACCTTCAACACATTATTTAGTATTCATTTCTCATCTGTAAAATAAGGACAGTATTATTTCCTTCTCTACAGCTTTTTAATGAGGACTAAATGCTTTAGTTTGGAAAAGATGCTGGGGCAAAAATTGAAACACAAGTCCTGTTTGTGATCAAGGTCCTACCATTCTGGTTCCAGTTTGTATCGAGTTGAACGACCCCTGAAGTTAGTGATGGGATCTGCCACTGTCACATCTATGCCTTTCCCCCTGAGGGAAAAAATAAAAAGTACACTAATTTCAACAGATAAATGTCCCATTGAGTTGATGCCTTTTTTACAAATATCTCCAATATGTTCTGACTCCTTTTTCTTTAAACTTTCCCCTTCATCAAATGAACATTTCTTTCTTGCATATTCACATATAGTGACTGTGTTAAGATTTTAGATAATATGAAAAAAATCACAGTGTCAATCAGAGATTTTTATATTTCAAATATACATCAATTTGATCGTATGCAAACATGATTTAATTTTTGGCTGTAAGTACCATATTTCTTTATTTTATTATTTTTTTAAATTTAGTTACTTAACATACAATGCTATTTTGGTTTCAGGAATAGAACTCAGTGATTCATTGCTTACATACAATACTCAGAGCTCATCATAACAAGTGCCTTCTTTAATACCATCCCCCATCTAGCCCATCCCCCACGTGCTTCATTCCATCAACCCTCTGTTTATTCTCTATCAGTAAGAGTCTTTTATGATTTGTTTCCTTTCCCCCCTTCCCATATGTTCATCTGATTTACTTATTAAATTCTACATATGAGTGATATCATGGTATGGTATTTGTTTTTCTCTTTTTTCACTTAGCATAGTACACTCTAGCTCCATCCACATCATTAAGAATGCCAAGAGTTCATTCTTTTTCATAGGTTAGTAATATTCCATTATATATATTTATATATATCTCCCAATCTTCATTATTAATTAATCAGTCACAGGACATCTGAGCTCCTTCTATAGTTTGACTATTGTCAATAGTGCTCCTATAAACATCAAGTACATTTACCTCTTTGAATCTGTATTTTTGTATCGTTTGGATAAATACCTAGTAGTGCAATTGTTGGATTGTAGGGTAATTTTGTTTTTAACTTTTTGAGGAACCTCCATGCTATTCTCCAGAGTGGCTGCACCAGTGTGCATTCCCACCAACAGCACAAGAGGACTCCCCTTTCTCCACATCCTTGCCAACACCTGTTGTATTTTGTGTTGGTAATTTTAACCATTCTGACAGGTATAAAGTGGTACCTCATCATGGTTTTGATTTGTAGTTCCATGATGAGTGATTTTGAGCATCTTTTCACGTGTCTTTAGCCATCTGGATGTCATTTTTGGAAAAGTGTCTATTTATGTTTTTTGCCCATTTCTTAACTAGATTATTTGTTTGGGAAGGGTTGAGTTTGACAAATGCTTTATAGATTTTGGATATTAACCCTTTATCAGATAAATCATTTGCAAATATCTTTCCCCAATCAATAGGCTGTCTTTTGTTTTGTTGATTGTTTCCTTCTCTGTGCAGAAGTTTTTTTCTTGATGAACTCCCAATAGTTCATGTTTCCCTTCCTTTCCCTTGCCTCCAGAGACATGTCCAGTAAGAAGTTTTTACAGCTGAGGTCAAAGGGGTTGTTGTTTGTGTTCTCCTCTAGGATTTTGATGGTTAACTATCTCACATTTAGGTCTTTCATCCATTTTGAATTTATTTTTGTGCATAGTGTCAGAAAATGGTCCAGTTTTATTCTTCTGCATGTTGTTGTCCAGTTTCCCCAAAACCATTTGTTGAAGATAATGGAGGACAGTAAGCAGAAAGGCAGGTAGGGGCAAGGGGCCCCTATCCTAAGAGGAAACTACCCTTAAAAGGAAAAAAGTTTCTGCACTCCCCTGGAAGGAGGCCTCCACCCTTTCCCATGTGAAGAACTATCTGATAGGTAGATGAGTGTGTAGAAAAAAGGCTGGTTGGGTGTCAGGTCTATGGAGCATTAAATCAGATTAAGACAGCCTGGCAACATTGTTATAAAAAGCCCTACACTTAGAAACACCAAGGTCAACCCTCTCAGGTCCCCTCCCTCTTTGGGAGCTTTGTACTACCACCCAATAAACTTTCCTTTATTACCCACCACCCTTCCTCAGGTCTACCTCTTCATTCTTCAAAGCAGTGTGACCAAGAACAGTGGGTTCTAAAGGAAAAGAAATCCTGAAACAAAGAGATTGCCTATTTTGCATGGGGTATTCTTTCCTGCTTTGTTGATGATTAGTTGACCTAAGTACCATTAAATTTACACTGAACATTGAAGTTTTTTTTTTATATATGAGCATTGAAGTTTTAATAAAAACTAAGATTGCCCCCCAAAAAGTGGGCAATATTTGAATCTTTGGGAAGGTGTCTCTTAGTTTCTGGTTTAAGTTTGACTCTATCACATTGTAAGGAAGTTGGTTGGTCATAGAAGCATCTCTGTTTATATCTACTTGATGTTTTTTGAATAATATAATATTAACATTACCTTCTCAAAAGCCGTAAAGAATTAGTAAGAGAGAAACTTCCAGGTTTCTTTAGGGCACACGCATGGATTAGAATTCCAGTTCTTCAAACCATCAACATATCCATAGCAAAGGCCACAGTGTGGCTATTTCTTATTAACCTGTCTTTCCACTTATTTCTCAGACATTCAGTTTTATGACTTTAAGCAACTGGATTCTGTGTGTTTCTTCTTCCTCTACCAGGTCAAACCAGACGCCACTAGGAGATACTAGTTGTATGTTACTTGTCTGTATGTCTAACCCCCTGCATTCTTCTTGACCTGTTACCAATAAAGATGATCTTTTTTAAAAAATAATATTCTATTTCACTTATGCAATGGCCCTTTCATAAATTATCATTTTAAGCTTCCTGAAAACTTTTATTCTGACATTTGCTGAGTTGTATGCTAGGATATGAAGAAAGAAATATTTTGACCAAAAGCCTCTGTACTTTCAGTTCCAGACCACAGGGGAAAATACTTGATTGCATTTCTCACATTAAGGCTAAAACTTTGTTATGTATAAAATCCCTTGATGTTATACCAATTCAAGCCTCTGATTTTGGATAATTGAGAAATTGATAATAACTGGGAATTGAAGATTTCCTGTGAGATTCTTTGCTTCTCCTAGAAAAATGAAGTGGGGGAGGCACAAAATAAAATTCACAGAGTTTTGTCTTTTCTACTTCAACAGTTCTACCTCTTGTAGAGGTCCATGATATGATGGAATTGCAAAGTGATGGTTACCACAAAGCAGTGATTTCCATTTCATGTTGTCAGCCATGCCCACCCTCCCATTGACTTAAGTGACATCTCTACCCTCCCAATGACAGAATTTTGCAGTACTAGCTAGCATCAGTGATTCTCTTCTGTTTCTTCCATTGATTCTATAGATGACCTTCAGGAGAACCTTTGTACCAACTGAGTCTTAAACAATTTGGTGACTCTTTTTTTCAAAATGAGGAAGGTAGAACTTCCTTATAAGCTAAGTAGGGATTAATGAGACCTCAGTAGTAAAGTACTTCAAGCCTAAAAGATAAAAGATCTCCTCTGAGGGCAAATAATTATCTTCCCAAACTAAGCCACCCTTCATATGAAAGCCTCCACATTTATCAGTGGATTCAGATCTATCTAAATTAAAAAGGTCATCTGAAGATGAAGGCTTTTCATTTTTTAATTTCTTGATGGTAAAGAAAGAAATGAAAAGTTTAAGTCCTTTAAGTACATAGCCATTTATCTCAGTATAAATTAAATGGTTCCCATTGGAAGTAAATGAAAGAGTAAGATTTTTATCACAACTGTTTTAAAACAGGATGATATTTTTGTCTGGGAAGTAGCGAAGAGATATCTTAAACTCCTTGCCCTTCGTGAAGAAATGTGAAGTTGCTTTCATTTCTATTGGCATTTTACTGAACAGACTCTCTCTTCATTCTAAACTGGAGGTCACAATTTGTTTTGAATTTGAGCTGGAAATAAGATAACAAATATTGCCTAGGGCTTTATGGGATGCCTTTTATCTGTGAATTAGATTAGACAGTCAGAAAGTATTGCAAATCCTTTATTATTTTGTCTTTTAAGCCCTAAAAACCAAAAGCAATGCATCCAGACAAAGTACATTTTAAAAGTTAGCAGTATACCACAAGAGCCACATAGATATATTTTCTTATACTACTCAATTTATATGGGGGAATAAACAGAAATCACCCTATTAAACCCTAATTTTTAAAAATCATAGGTTTTGCTCTCATGGGTTATCGTTTTTAGTGCAGGGTGAGTAGGGGTGTAAACTTTAGTGTTACTAGAGGAAAATAAGTTTTTTTTTCTTTTCATTGGAAAAATTCATGTTAATTATTCCTCTGCACCTGCCTAATGGGGCTGAAGTAATTCGATTGTCATATTGTTGTAGATTGTTGCTTTGTGTAATGTATCACCCCTGCTGTTCCATTAAAAAAATTCTATACTCTTCCATTATTCAGCAAGGCCTAATGATTATTCCAGCATTTGTACATGCTGCACTGTTATTTTAATTTTAATTGACTTCACTTTTTTAATTAAGCACATTGGTTTTAACACTGTTGTTGACATGCTTGGTTTTGTCCTTATCAGCTTTTGCTACCATATACATTCCATACCTATTGACACGATAAATGATAAGAGCAATATATACATTGAAGTTTGCCATCAATTCTAACATAAATTCACATCACATATTATTAGTATATATTGGTGGGTAGAATATTTTAAAGGACCAGGTATTCTGTTTAAAATGTCTTTTAAAACTAAATTATTAAATCTTTACGTTGCAAATTAGGGAAAAAAAAAGATTTGATTGTTTCTGAATGTGTAAAAATCTATCAATGAAAAGGACACATTTTAACCCAATCAGTTAACTATAATCACATGTAACAAGCATGCATGGTGACACAATGTTGTTGTTTATGTTTAGTGAGACATAGCAAATCACAGTTTGTATACATTTTAAGAGTATCTATTTATGGTAATCTTTTTTAGAGGATAATTGTTTTATTTTTAAAATAATTTAAAAATTTATTTTTTAAAACTCTTTAAAAATATTGGCTTATTATAGATAATGTGTTCTTTTAAGCATAGCCTATAGCCTGAAAGAAAATAATACCCTTACAAACCCATTGAAATGTCTCCTTTTTGAATGATATCTCAGTCATTTATCACCACACAAGATCATGAAAAATGGGTCATAGACAAAATGAGTCAAGCTTTGTGTTCTGAGATGTTAGAAATTGCTGATCTGAAAGGAAGAACTGAAAAGAGAACAAAATAATGAAAAATTTTAATATGAATTTAAAAAAACCTATATGATAATGTTTCATGGTTTTCACATTTCTCTGAACACAAATCTGGCAAAAATAAGGCTTATAAAACTGTATAAATGGAATAGACCTACCTTATTTTGGAAAGAGTTGACATGAGAACGCTTGTTTCCACTTTGCCATTTTTGTTTTGTTAGTGGACATAAATGAATGAATGAATGGGAGGGTGAATGAATAGGTCACATGGGATTTGCCTGCCATTTGGTCATCTGAGGGACAGAGGACAAAGATTTCAAAGTGGGCCCTTCTGCCCTTGTTCAGTGCAGCTTCCTTGCTGTAGTCCTGACTGTTGATGAGCCTGCTGCCTGGGATTTATGTTCAACCTCTCCTTATGCCTCGGTGTGCCTGACCTAGCTCTATTAGCATAACTTCCATTCCCAGTGACAACATGAATAAAAGATGACTTGTGTGACCTCAAAAAGTGCCAAGATAGTATTGATGTAATGAGCCCAATATCCACTGTTTTATGCATTGCCATACAATAGCAATCTTAATAAAAGGTTAAACAGCATTATAATATGTGTTTCTTTGATGTCTCTCTGACTCACTAGCTTCACTTTTTCACTCACTGTTGTTTCTTTGAGGACCATCAATAATCAAAATTGTTTTCCCTTTATTCTGGTGAGCTTGAAACAAAATAAGACAAACAAGAGAAGTTTTGCTTTCAGAGTCTTCTCTCTTTCAGAAAAATATTTTTCTTTTGCTTAGCATTGGTTTCTGCTCAACAGCAACGATTATTATTAATAGACCGGAGAAATTACTGCAGACATTCTGATGTCAACATCCTGTTTTCATCTTCAGAATTCTATACTACCACTTCATCTTCTTGGTTTTCCACACTTTTTTTTTTTTTTTGATTATGAAAAATCTAAAATACAGTCTTATTACTGGAATAGCAACCTTGTGTTGCATTTTCTTCTTTGCACCTTGATCTATTTAAAGACCTGTTAAATATGGAATTCTTAAATGCAGATACTCTGATTACCTTGCCCTGAAAAACCCCATGAAAAGAATTGCAAATGTGCAAAGGAACAGATCAAGGAATTCCCTCTTTCTGGAGCTTCTTGACCAAAAACACCACCAGTCAGTTTAAGTTTTCATCATCCTTCTCTTTAGCTGTGTAAATAGGCAGGAAGTAAAGGGGAGATGAAAACATAGCAGGCGCACGTCTAAAGTAATATCACGCCTTGCCAACAACATCCTTTATTATATTTTTCTTTAAAAGTAAAAGCACAACACACTAATATTCAACCTTTTAACAACAAAGAGAAAATGGTGTGCTTTTTATAACTTCTTTTAGATAGCAAATCACAGGTGCTCTTGTAATATTATTCTCTGGTTTCTTGCAAAGTCTTTTACTTAGATGATCTGGAAATATGACAGTATGTTAACAGCTAACACTCTGCATCTTTGGGCCTTACAGGTAGATTAAAAATCATTCAGAAACAAGCAATGGCTGAAATATCCTACCACTTCAAACCTCAGATCTACTGCTTGACACATTGGTTGTGTCATTCCCCATTTTGAAAGGGTGGAGGTAAAGCAACAAACAGGATACAAATTGTTCAAATATCGACCATGTTGCCTTGATCATATCATGTCTTATTGGAGCATTGCATATCTAACATAGCAGAAAGTGATCAGATATGACGTGACTTGACATTATGCAGGTAGACAATACTGTCAAGAATGTGAAATGGCAGTTTGGGTATATCAAGATGTAAAGTTAATTAGACCACATTCAGTCGGGCTTTGTCTTGAAAGAAAACAAACCCCTCTTATATCTAGAGCCTCCCTAGGATACTGGAAGAATGAAAAATCATGTAGTATTCCTATATCTATTGAAAACTCATGAATATTGATTTATTTATTTAAGAAAATTTTAACAGTACTTCTTCATTTGTCTCTCTTTTAATTTGTTAATGACTCCAGAAAATGATAGTTAATGCAGTTTCTTGTATGGAGAAAAGTTGTAGGAAAATGGATATTCTCCTAATCACACTTACAGTGGTGTTTGATGTTAGAAATGAGTTAGAAAGAGGGATTTGATAGCACATGGTGTGATGTGGATTATTACACTACTTAGAAAGGGATACTTGATGAGGACTAAGTAGATAAGAACACAGCCCTACAAAACTCAACCTTGAGATTGCCAGGAAATTTAAAAAAAAAAAAAAAAAAGAAAGTAAAAGAAAAAGAAAAAAGAAAAAAAAAACTGGCTGCTCAAAAATTGAAGCAGATGTCAGATGCAAGCAGCTGTGGCCTGGGAAATTCAACAAAATTCCAATATTTAAATTGCTTCTCTGGATAAAAATTGCCTGATAGCACAGTTTCAGATGTGATCTGGATTGCCAGTGAACCATCTGCGTAAAATGAAAGTAATCTGCTGACACTGTCGATACAGGTAGACATCAGCATCATTTGGTTGGAAAAAGAACACAGCTAAGATGTTTTCTGGTGAGCTTGTCAGGAAAGTATGATAACAGTGAAGCTCAGTTTTTAGAATAGTGGGATACACCAGGGTAGAGATTAAAAGTGTGTTTGTCTCACTGTTCAAGGACTATTTGCAAAAACAAAACAAAACAAAACCAACAGCCTTCACTCTGATTTGAGGCTCAAAATGGAATGTTTTAGTCGGGACTGAGATGGGGTGAGAATATTGGGAAAATCATACTCTCGGCACTAAGGGGAAGTGATGGTCATTCTGCTAAATCTAACCTTGTGAGAATGATGGAAATGTACAGCTGGTTAAGAAGCAAATAGGCAAATTGTGAGCTTTAAAAATTCAGTATCACAGGCAAAGGAGTAATTCCCTAGAGGGTTAGAGAATACACTTTTTCTTCTACCAGGCAATGTGTTGGATAAAATAAACATATGTAGATGCTGAAAGGTTGCTCACAAATAGGTCAGCTTGTGGCGGAAGTCTTTCATAATTCAAGATACATCAGCTTTAACGGTAGCTGAGAATAAGAGCGAGTAATCAAAAGTGACCCAAACAATGACACCAGAGTTTCCAGATGGTATAGAAAAAAGTCCATGATTTATGATTGCCGGTGCAGTAAATAAATCTAAAACAATAGGCGTGGATGGGGAAGCAGTCACAGCTGACCAAAAGAGCAGTTGTAATGCAACCCACAGAAAGCTTGGTGCCAGAAGTAATTGACATAGTCGTCAAATCAATTTCCTAGGGTGCAGACACTCAAGCACTCAATCTGATTCTGTATGCTGCACGACACTTGGATTATACAGCTGTCTCTAATTCATATAGCCTTAGCTCAATATGAATCCGAAGCAAGGAACTGTCTGGGTGTGAGCAGTAATTATCTAGGCTTCCTTTCTGTAGGTTTACTCTTTTCTAGTCATATTGCTCTTTTTCAGAATTACATACAATTCATATTATTTAACATTTATCTAATTTTATTTACTATTTATTTATTTATTATTTATTTAATTTTACCTCCTGTATCACCAAACTCAATGGTGTCTCTGAAAGCCATGCTCTTTCCTTGCAGGGCACCAGTGGGATAGTTTCTCAGGACAAGAAAGACCTATACACAGTACGACACTCTTTATGTTGACTGTAGAATCAGCCGCCTCTTTGCAAATGTGCAATAATACCCATGTGGAGGGGTATTTATTTATTTTTTTATTTATTTTTATCTTTCTGTATTTCAATTTAATGCAATTCAAAGATAAGATTAAATAATCTTTTGTTGCAAATAATTTTATTGGCATCCATTCATTTTTCACTTGTCCAGTGTTTATAGAATGTTTACAGCACATCAGATACTTAATTAGACACTGGGGTATCGAGATAAGAGACAAAGACTCTGCCTTCAAAGAATTCACAGCTCAGCGAACTGATGAAACAGGTAAAGAATCATGGGAGAAGAATCACAGAGAAAATACTAAGGGCAGGAGGGAGACCCAGAAGGGACCTCTAACACAGCTGTGGTAGAGTGAGATTGGGAGAGAAGTAGAGGAAGGATTTTAAAGATGCCAAAATTGCCATTGAAATGTGAAGGATGAGGAAAATGTTGCCAGGTTGAAAGAGCATTGATGATATTCCAGACAAGCCCAACACTAAAAAGCGCCTGGCATTTTCAGGTAGTCTCATACTCTTCAGGGCAGGAGGTGGATCACTGGGTTTGGCAGCAAAGAGAGTGGGTGGTGTGTTGAAGAAAGACGGGGTAGGTATGAATCAGAAGGCAGAAGTCAAGACTGGGGAGTACCTTAGAGCTTACAGAGCATTTATCTTTCACTTGATGCCCACAGCAGCTCATGAGAACACGATTGTCCCTATTTGAAAATAAGCAATGATCAAGGTTGAGAGACGTTTGGTTGTCTACCAAGGTCCCATAGCTGGGAATTAGGCCCAGGCCTGTCTGCTTTGGAAAGACCACATTCCAAACACAGCGTTCATTATTTGGCTTTTTGGTCAAAGGGTTCCCTTAGCCTCATGCTCAGCTACTTATCACAATCTTCAAACTTTTGGACAACTCACCACCCCAAGAAGGGTGAGATGATGGGGCTGACAGCAGTACTCAAGAGAGTGAAGGAGAAAGAGGAAGCAAAATAGAAAGTAGGAGAAGGGGAGGAAAAGGAAAAGAATATATATTAATTTTACTACTCTCTAGAGACAAAACAAGCTGGCCAGTACCCTCTGGGGTATGTGCAAGGAAGGTAATCCCACAGGGGCTATAGAGTCAACAGAATTTCTATTGTTGCAAGAGATCTTTGAGAGGGCAGATTAGAAGATGATAAATTACATCATTAACAAGCTATTTGTTTGCTATTAATTTAACATTCTATCTTTGGAAATAGAGGAGTCTGAAGGGTCAGGAAAAAGAGATAGCAAGTTGATTATGGGTGCAAACTGGCTGAGCCATCATCCAGTGCAAAGATGAAACAAACAATCAGTCCCTGGCAAAAGCATCAAAGGAGCAAGCAGGGAAGACAAAGCACAATGACATGAGTGAAGATTCAGAAAAAATTCTGAGAAGCAAAATGAAGGAAAGGAAAGAAGGAAGGAAGGAAGGAAGGAAAGATCCATTGCTCACAAAAGCAAAAGGATCAAAACAAAGGAAAAAGTGTTGCACTGAGAAGAAATTGAAAGTGGAAAAAAGAGGCAACCAAAGAACTAAAACTATTAAACAAAAAATTTTACATATATCTCTCTATCAAACAATACTGCCAATCGCAGAAAAATTTGGTAAGAAATAATAGTATGAAAGAAAAATACTTTTATTTTGCGAATCTAAATAATCATGGTTTGTGTTTTGATATCCTTCCTTTCAGTCATTTTTCTCCACTCTTACATAATTGCAATCATAATGAAGGAAATTTCAGTTTCCCTTTTCTTCTACTGTTTTAAAATAAATAGTTGCAATTCTGTATAATCAATCTTTTTTTTTCCAGTTTGGGGAATGATTGACATACATGACTATATAAGCTCAAGGAATATGGCATGATAGTTTGATTTACATATATCGTGAAATGATTACAATAGGTTCAGCTAACATCCATCTTCTCATATAGCTACAATGAAAAGAAAAGAGAATAAGAAAGGAAAAAATTTTCCTTGTGATGAGAACTCTCAGGATCTACTCTCTTAGCAGTTTTTCTATAATTCCTACAATAGTGCTAGCTGGAGTCATCACATAGCACGTTATCGCTAGTGTTTATTGATCTTCTAACTGGAAGTTTGTACCTTTTGACTACCTTCTTCCCACACCCTGCCCCACCTACGCATTCCACCTCTGATAACCACAAATCTGATCTCTTCTTCTTGTGACTTTGGGTTTGTATTTAAGATTCCACATATAAGTGGGATCACACAGTATTTGTCTTTCTCTGTCCGACTTATTTCACTCAGCATAATGCCTTCATGTTCCATTTGTATTGTTGCAAATGTTAAGATGTCTTCATTTTTTATGGCTGAATTATTCTATTGTATAAATATACCACAACCTTTTTGCAGGGATTAACATTCCCACCAGTACTGCACAAGGTTCCTTTTTCTCAACATCTATGCCAGCATCTGTTATCTTTTATCTTTTTGATGGTGAACATTCTAAAAGGTATGAGGAGATATCTCACTGAGGTTTTAGTTTGTATCTCCCTAATGACTAGTGATGTTGAGCACTTCTTTATCATTTGGGGACCTGTTGGTCTTTCATATATCTTCTTTGGAGAAATGTGTATTCAGGTCCCTTTCTCATTTTTTAATTGAGTTGTTTGTTTGTTTTTGCTATTGAATTATATAAGCTCTTTATATGTTTTGGATATTAACCTCATATCAGATATATGGTCGCAATTTTTTTTCCATTCCATAGGTTGTCTTTTCACTTTGTTGATGGTTTCTTCTCCTGTGCAGAAGTTTTTTAGTTTGATGTAGTCTCACTTGTTTATTTTTTATTTTGTTGCTTATGATTCAGGTGTCATATTAAAGAAAAGAAAATTATTACTAAGACCTATGCCAAGGAGCTTTATTCCTATGCTTTCTTTTAGGTGTTTTATGATTTCAGATATTACATTTGAATTTTTAATCAATTTTGAGTGGTATAAGATATGAGTCCAATTTAATTCTTTTATATGTGAATATCCAATATTGAGGGAGTTATCTATCATAACTCTCATGGCTCATGTCCAGTGCAAAGATGGAGGCATCAGCAGAAAAGGGCAGAGATGATGACCTACTTCAACTCCATCCTTCACGTGAGCCCCAGCTTTCTCCATGGTAATGAAGACACCAGTGGACTCCGCAATATATTCAGCACCAACACTGTTCAACATTGATATTGGTGGGATCTTGCTCTCGAAGATGGAGATGGACTCTCCACTGATGACAAGTTTTTCCATTTTCACCCTTGACTATGCCATTGAATTTGTCATGGGTAAAATCATACTAGACCATGTAGACCAAAGCCAGTGAAGGGGTCATTGATGGCAACAATATCCTCTTGCCAGAGTTAAAAGCAGCTCTGTCAACCAGGTACCCAGTATGGTCAAATCCATTTACTCTGACCTTCATTGTGTCTCAGGGACCTGGCCGGCAATACATAAGAAGGGTGGTGGCTATCTGTCAAAGGAGGAGGAGCTGAGAGCCTAATTCATTTATGTTTAAAGCAATTATTAAGGTAAGAACTTACATATTATATTTTGTAAACTATTTCTGGTTGCTTTGTAGATCTTTTCTTCCTTGTTTCTTATTCTACTATCTTTTTTGGTTTTGAAGTCTTAGTACACTTTGACTTCCTTATTGCATTCTCTTTTGTAATTACTACAGGATTTTCCCTGTGTATGAGGGTTATATAAAATATCTTAAACTTATAACACCCTATTTGAAACTGATGACTTCAATAGACTTTATAAATTTCATTCTTTTACTTCTCCTCTTTATATTTTAGTCTATTGTTATTTCAACTCACAAGTTTTTTTATATTGTGAACTAATCACAGATTATTGCAATTGGTGATGGTATTTTTACTACATTCTTCCTTTTTTTTTCTTTTTTTTTTTTTTTTTACATTTTCAAGTAAGTTGTAAATGAAATATGCACCACTATAACCATATCGCAGAATCTATGACTACATATTTACTATTACCAATGAAATTTACGTGACCTTTTTATGTTTTTGTGATGTTAATTAGTATTCACTTCCACTGAAAAAACTGCCCTTTAACACTCTTTTAAAGTTGGTAATGAGCGACACCTGAGTGGCTCAGTGGGTTAAAGCCTCTGCCATGGGCTCAGGTCATGACCCCAAGGTCCTGGGATGGAGCCCCACATTGGGCTCTCTGCTCAGCAGGGAGCCTGCTTCCCCCTCTCTCTCTGCCTCCCTCTCTGCCTGCTTGTGATCTCTGTCTGTCCAATAAATTTAAAAAACAAAATCTTAAAAAAAAAATAAATAAAGATGGTATGAACTCCCTCAGCTTTTGCTTGTTTGGGACAGTTTTATCCCTCTTTTGGCTCTGAAGAACAACTTTGCTGGGTATAGAATTCTTGTTTGACAGTTATATTCTTTCAATATTTTGAATATGTAATATCATTCTATCCTAGCCTGAAAAGTTCCTGTTGAAAAATCTGCTGATAGTCTTATGGGTGTGTGTGTATCTGTGGGGAATCCCTCTTATGTAACTTTTCTCGTTTCTCTTGCTGTTCTTACAATTCTTTCTTTGTCTTTGATGGTTGTCAATTTAATTATAATGTATTTTGGTATAACTCTATTGGAGTTCAACTTATTTTGGATCCTATAGCCCTCATGAATCTGGATGTATGATTAATCTTTATAAATATGTCCTTTCAAGCAGGATTTAATGATATTGGAAAATAGTATACTGTTATTTTTTTTTGAGAATAAATGTTTTGGTTAATGATTAATTTCCATATGCATAAGATTACCTGGTTGTTGTATTTTAATTTAAGATTTTTGTGGCAACAGAAACAACTCCATCTCAAAGTTAAGAAATATCTAAACATAACTATTCTTAGAAATTTTAATGAATAAAGGAAATAAACAATAGTATGCATAGGTATCTTCTGTTTTGTCAAGTCATTCAAATAGTGAAGGGGATCTATTTTTTCCCACTCTTTTTCAATTTTATGAAGATAATGCAAGAAGGTTGGAACACATGGCCCATGTTATTCATACACATGATTTATGCTTGACATCAAGCTGCCTAGGAAGTGAAAAAGATGTGTCCTAGGGGAATTCATGGACTTTTAATACAGAAATGCAAGAACACACAAGGCAGATTGTGTTAGATAGTGTTTAAAGCACTTAAGTCACTATTTTGTCTAATAAAATATCCAGGATTACTGTAGCCATTTCGCTTATCTCAGTGGCTATTAGATTCAAATTTACTGACACTCTAGTTGCACAGGATTTTAAGTCTATGGTATCTATATTCAATTAAATTAATTTTGTCTCATTCTTAAATATGTTTCACTTATTGTGGTTAAAATAACCCATTGTCAAATTTAACTAAATGTTACCTTGTAGTCTCTGTATCAATCAAATCATTATTTCAAGTTAATTTTCAATGCAATAGATCAGATTCTTTTTTATCTACCATAAACAAAATAGCTTCTCAGAAGAGAATGACAACACTAGCATTTTTAAAAAGTGTAGATGAGATGACCTGACATCCCCCAAAGGAGACAACTTATTAGTGATAATCCATTCAGAGTGTTTGCATTAAAATACACCACAAAGAATAAGACTATTCAAAACCTAGTGAGAAACAACCAGTAGAAAAGATATGGAATGATCTGTATTATTTTGATCACCAGATTTAAGGATTGAGGTGAAGAGTCTCATTTGAAAAAAGATGCCTTTAAAATGTACCTGCGTGGGGCACCTGGGTGCCTCAGTCAGTTAAGTGGCTGCCTTCTGTTCAGGTCATGATCCTGGGGTCCTGGAATCCAGTCCCAAGTTTGGCTCCCTGCTCAGCAGGGGGTCTGCTTCTCCCTCTGTGTTTCCCCTGGCTTGTGCTCTCACTCTCTCTCTCCTAAATAAGCAAATAAAATCTTAAGAAAAAACAATAAAAATAAATAAATACACAAAATGTACCTGCATCTCAGCAGAATTCCATTGCCACAAAATGGCCACGACAGTACTTCTTTAACAAAATTTGTTTCTATTACATATCATCAACCACTGAGAAAACAAAAGTGAAGAAAATAAACACAGTCTCTGCTCTTGTGGTGCTTTCATATGATAAATGTTCAAAAAATTTTTAGAATAACGAAAACAGTCAAATTCATTTTGTCATATGCTCAAAACCTGCAGAAGCTACAATTTTTTGACACATGGATCTGTATAACAATTTGCTGGATTGGTTGTAAAAGAGTAAGGACTATCAATATTTAGAATTTTATGTGAGAATAATGACAAACAAGTACCCTAAACCTGAAAACATTTCAGTCTTCCAGATTACACATTTTAATTACCATAAATTATATTTTTTGACATTGAAAAGCACTGGACAATCTTTGAAGGGAGGATTTTTCTTCAACTTATAGCATTTCCTATAATATTTGATAGTTCTATTTTATATCCATTTCTTCTTTCTCATTCTTTATATATCGTTTCAACTCAAAGAATACATTTTTAAACTAGTGAACTACATAAAGATGTTTGAAAACATCATTTTATTAATTTTAATTCATATTACCTATCCCTCTCAAAAGAATATCTTAAATTCTAAAGCCCTAGGAGCAATGAAACATCTTTGATGTAAATGAGAATAATCTAATAATTAACCCCCAATTTTTTCAGCACTAAATGTAAAAGCAAAACGAATCAGTGTTAATGATGAAGGAAATTTTAGACCTAATGGCCCTAAGGTATCAAGTGTTTTTACTAGTCAGGAAATGTATCAATTATATTTAGTTTTTCAATGAAGTTTGTTTTGATGGAAACTCTCTAAATAGTTTTTCATGAGCAATGATCATGATGGTGTTACTTTCAGAGCTCATGCTGAGAAATTGTTTTTTGTAATTTTTTTTCTGTCCAACTCACATACCACATTTATTTATGTGAGGTAGAAAACTAACTCTAACTCCCACTGTCAGTATCTGGTTTCAGAGAGCATTGCTCACCATGGAGTAGTTATTAAACACTTTCTATTGATGCAACTACTGGGTCTAATTGTCAAACCAGTTCATAATCCTCTTGTTGCTAATGGAGTGTGCTACAAAATAAAGATGTGAGAAACAGTGCTTCATCTATCTTACTCCCTTTGTTTACTCCCTATGGGGTACCTCAAGATGTCACCACCATTCAGTAATTCAATTTCATTAAACATAGAATTGATTCAATTGTACAATTATTCAAATATAAAATTCAAAAAAGGATGACATTTGTCTTTTTTATGAGGCAAACAAACATAGACATGTCATTGGGTACTTTAAAAACATTTTTCTACTGCGATTGTGAAATTAACATATTGTCCAGGAGAAAATGTATTTTTTTTTAAATAACCCAAGTGATGTATTAGTGAACATGTTTAAATATAGATGTATATTACATCTTTAGTGAGACAATTTCTTTAAAATGAGAAGTTTACCATGTATTTCTTACTGTCTGGGAACAAGAGGTTATACAGTGAGTCTAAAAGAAGCCAAGTGATTGGCTAAAATATCAACTAAATCAGGAAAAGATAAATACTTTAATAAAGTCCCAGATTTTATGAAAATGGCAGGCTACCTTACTAGGTACAGATAGGATAAAATTTCGGATCCTCCACTGTCTTGACACCTCCCTGTAGAATTTTTTTACAGCTTACGCAAGTATTTTTCTCTCCCCTATTGAAACAGTTTACTTATATTATCTAAATACTTTGAATGTGTCCCCATTCTTTTTCTCTTCCCCCTTTCATTCTCTCTCTTCTGTACTTTGCACTTTCTACATCTGATTGATAACATTTTCCGTACCATCCATATTACTCTTAAAGCTCATTAAGGTCTTTGCTGACAGCAGCACTAGACCAACATGTGCTTTTACAATGTGCATTCTGCCTGTGCTCTCACAACACCGATTGTAAGGAACTCAATTGGATTAGAATAATTTCCCTCATGAATAGGTCAGCTCCATGCTCTCTGAACATGCTCTGCGGGGCCCCCATCAAAACCCAAGTGGTAGAGACAGGAAGCAAAACCTCTATCTTTGGGTGGGATTATAACTATTCAAACAGGTAGTGTGTTGCCACCGATGGGCCATGTGTCTCTCCGAATGCTCAAGCTAATTTGTTTCCTTTTAATATAATGAGCAAAAACGACTAAATATTGCCTAGCATATAAATACGTGGTATCAGATATTAGAAGAAAAGTCACTTATAAGGAAAATCTCTGCATAGATTGCACAGCTAACCACGAGAGCCACATGTCAGGACACACCAAAAGGATTTCTATCTCTAAAGAACTAGGGATCGACATGTGATTCTGTGTACAAAAAAAATGTTTTTTGGATTTTCTAAGAGAGACTATAAAAGTGCAAGAACTAACTTTCAGCTCAGAAAAACCCTGGCCCCTTAGTCTTTTAGCATCCTACACAGATGCCATAGATGAGTTTCAGACATCATGCTTCTCAGTGTGGCAGATTACATTTAGTCAATGTGTGAAATTTCTGCAGAAAATAGGTGGGAGAGAGAATGCAATTGTATTCTGCCAAATAATTTTTTGAGCCATGGAAATAAGCACTAGTCATGTGTCTGAAGAAAACTGCGGTGATACTAATCAGAACATTGCACAAAGAAATTTTATATGCTCTGACAATTTTTTTGGCTTTCTTTCTGGTTTTACTTTCTGGAGGCTCTGTTGGATTTCCCACAGACAAGCGTTGAATGCTCTTAGCTCCTTGGAGCTTATTGATATAAGAAAACAAAAGGAAAGTGAAGATGACTATAGGAGGATATAGAAGCACATCAGGGCCTTTCTACAATATTGTTCTTGGAGTCTATATCCTAAGACTAAAGAGGCCTTATATAAGGGGATTTGGATAGTTGCTAACCGGATGTCCAATGGGGAGATTTTCATTTGATTTGATTACATTCCATTCTACAGCAAAAAGATCATCACAGTAATAAGTTCCAAATGTTGGAAAATGGAAATAGAGGTAGTAAAAAATAAAAAATAAATAAATATGAAAGAAGGAAGGAGGGGAGGGAGGAAAAGTAAGGGAAGAAAGAGAAAGGAAGGAAGGAAGGAAACTTAAGCAAGTTCAATAATTTTCTTAACTCTTTTCAAGCTCAGATTAATTGATATCCTTTTATGACTGCATCTTCCCCTTATCCAGCGCAGGGATCCACCAGTATATGATCCTAGCGTAGAAGCAAAGAGCTTTGACCACAGTACAAAGAATGACTTCAGGGTTCCCTTTCAATTTAGGCTGAGAACTCTAAGAACTTACCCACAGAACAGTGAGTGCCCTTCCAAATTAGATGTACTATGTGTTGGATGTGACCCCGAAGAATGTCACATCTATAATTTCCCCTTCAAAAACGACAGTTATAATCAAGGTCATGACATTTCCTCCCAACAACACACAATTGATTCCTCACTTCTGTTTTGTTTTGAAAATGCAGAACAGGCATTCAGGGGCTAAATATCAATACCATGAAAAATGGAAAGATGTCAGAAAGAACAATTTGCAGCCGACCATGTGCCTGCTCTGAGAGCTGGTTACACAACTCAGCAAATACATGGCATGCACTTGTCTAGAGGAAGATGGACTGCAAATAAATTATTAAGCTTTTCCTACTGGCGGATGAGACATTTTCACATAGACTGCAATGCGTGTCATCACATACGACAAAAGGATAAACAGGCATAGACCAGCTTGAAGAAAATTGATAGTGACTTGTACATCCTTATTCATAACCACTTTTTTCCAGATTAAGAAAGCTTCAAACAGCAATTTCTGTATTAATCCTATAGAACTCTTTACCAATCTCAAAATCTCTCTCTCTCTCTCTCATACACACACATGCACACAAACAAACCCAAAACACCAAAACCAAAAACAAAACATTGATTAAAAACTGAGGGTTTTAATTTGCTAGGTCAGATTTGCTGAATAGTTAAACTAGATTGTATTTTTAAGGGAGGTGAGTGAGGCGGAGCGTATAGTTGGCTGGCTGGTTAAAGATGAAATCTTATTTTCTTACTACTCTATGCTAGGGAACATCTGAATGGTTTTTTTCATTCTTACAAGCAATTCTGTTTCCCTCTCAGTCACAGGTATCTATTTGCCTCTGCCTATGTTAGTAAAAGGAGATTATTTGAGACAATAGTGATCTACAATTTTAATTTAGAACAAAGAAAGCAGAGAGGCTAGCTTAGAAATGAGACCTAAGCAAATGTATATATATTTTTCTATTTCAAAGAAACAGAATAAAAATTGTTGAGAGGCAGGTCCAAGGAACCAACCAACAAACAAACAACCACTGTATTTCAGTGTGAAAAATGTGTCAGGGATTACAAGTGGTAGACTATAAAACAATAAAATGTGAGCAGTCCATCCTTTTGAAGAATAGCAGGGAAAGCCAGAGAGAATTTTGGGGGCAGCTTAAGCCTCAACTCAAAGCAAGACCACTGAGTCAAATTTATGTCTCCCCTTCTGCATTCTTGTTTTAGTAATAGAGTGTGTGGTAAGAAAAGACTATCTTGTCTATAGTGTTATCCAACAGATCTTACTTGAATCTGGATATACATGAGAGATTAAGAATTTTCTGTTGTCTGTTCTTTCATTCTTGCCAAAGGAGGAAGACCCACCTTCAGTTTGAATTGTATAATTATACAAAGCGATGGATCCCTACTTCAAGGGATGGAAAGAGCAGAATCTAGAAGTACCAAGATGAATTCCTAAACTGACTAAATCTCTCAATGTGACCTCACCATGGCCACTTGCCAATTAGACAAACACATTAAGGAAGTGACAGGAGATTGTACTTAGAGAACGTCTTACCCTCACTAACACCTAATTCTGCAGTTTCTTCAGAGAAGACATAACAAAAAATATGAACTCACAACCCTCGGGGCTCATTTCCTCCTTTCGCCGTAGCTCAGCCAAAAGCTGGCTCAGTGGATGTGACTTAGTTCAGCGAAGAGCTGCTGATGCTAGAGGCTGAGCTCCCGAAGCTTCCATTTCTGAGGCTGTTTCTCAGATGAGGATGTTTCCACTCTGTTCGCTGCCCCTCTGGAAGCTGGGTCCCTCTTCTGGAACACTGCCACATAGTATGTTTGGTCCAGCTCTCTCTCTATCCAGATTAGGCATTCTGAGATAATCAGAGCTACATGACCTTGTGTGCTTTTCTGCTTCTCAGCCAGTACATGTTTCTCCTTAAACCTCACATTATATTCACAACCTATAATATTGGTGGAGGTTGGGTGGGATGTGTGTGTCTGCGTGCATGTGTGACTCCCTTTGGAACAGCAACAGTAAGACAAAGTTGACAAAAAACTAAGCCAGCAACTATCTGAATTCTCTTCCTCAAAAGTTCAGTGGCTGTTCCAGACACTGAATTCTGGTCTTGAATCCAACTTGGCTGTGATCACTTTTTCTAGAATGTCCCAGTATTCTGAGTCCTGTTGGCTCTGCTTTATTACAGATACCTGATGTGTCCATGTCTCTTATTATTTTACTCTTATTATTTTAATGAGAAAACAATAATAAAGCACTTTTTAAAAATTTGTACTTGTTTATTTGAGAGAAAGAGAGTGAGGAAGAAAGAGAACACAAGCCAGTGGGGAGAGGCAGAGGGAGATGCAAACTCCCCGTTGAGCAGGGAGGCTGAAGCAGGACTCGATCCCAAGACCTCCAGATCATGACCTGAGCCAAAGGCATATGCTTAACTGACTGAGCCACCCAAGTACCCCAATAAAGCACTTTTCTATGTTAACTACTCTAACTGTCATACATGTATTAATTAGTTTAGTCCTCATAACAGATTTATAGAGATACATGGGATTATTATACACATTTTAAAGATGAGGAAAAATAGGTCACATAAAGTTTAAGTACTTTGTCCAAAGTCACCCAACCAGAAAGCGGCAATTTGGATTGGCTCTAGGTGGTCGGGCTCCTAATTTCCAGTTCATGTTACTTCTACTAAGCTGTGTTGCTTTCTTCACTTTCTTAAAATAAATAAGCAAACAAACAAACAAATAAACCCATGGTCTAAAATTCAAAAGGTACAAAATACCATGTGAAAGGAAGTTCTTCCATAACCCTACCTCCCAACTTCCATGTTTCTTTCTCCAGAAGTGACCACGATGGTTGTATCTTTGTGTTCTTTAGAAATAGTCTGTGTAAATATAAATAAATACAACATATATACATTTTTCCTTGTTTAAATGCAAATTTCAGCTTACTAAATTTATCATTTAATATTGAGGGGTTTTCCACTTAATTTTGAAGCTTTTTAAATATCAGTTTATAAATACTGCTTTATTTTTTTTTTTAAATGGCCATTTTTCTAACATATGGGTGTAGCAAATTTATTTGACCGATCTTAAGTTGTACAATTACGTGATTGCAAGTCATTTGGCATGCAGAACATCTTACATGTCAGACTGCAAATCTGTGAGTTTTCAATTAGGTAAGTTTTTAGAAATGGAATACCTGAGTTTAAAAGTATCTGTCATTTAAAAAAAATTTTTTTTAAGACTTATTTATTTATTTATTTGACAGAGAGGGATCACAAGTAGGCAGAGGGGCAGACAGAGAGAGAGAAGGGAAAGCAGGCTTCCCGCTGATCAGAGAGCCCGATGCCGGGCTTGATCCCAGGACCCTGAGATCTTGACCTGAGCTGAAGGCAGAGGATTAACCCACTGAGCCACTTAGGTGCCACAAGACTTATTCATTTTTGAGAAGGGGCAGAGAGAAATAATTCAAGCAGACTCCGTGCTAAGTGTAGAGCCCCACATGTGGGACCAAAATCATGAGCTGAAAGCAAGAGTTGGATGCTTCACTGACCGAACCACCCAGATGCCCCGTAAAATATCTCTCATTTTAATTGTTACCATCAAATTGCCTCTAGAGGGTTGCCTTAATTTGCCTTTCCATCAGCAACCTGTAAGAATGTCTAATTCCTCCATACCGTCACCAACACAGTACATCACCAGAATTTGCCAATGAATATTTGGGTCTTTGCCAATCTAAGAGGTGAAAACTGTTTCATTGTAGTTTCAGTCTGAATTTTTGTTTTCCTTCTTCACGAAGTGTTTTTTTCATATCTTTCTGCAGATTCTTCTGTTGTATTGTAGACTTTTACTTATGCATTTGTAGAAAACTTTTTCATGGTAAAGTCTGGCCCTCTGATTAGTCTATAATTGTAATTATTCTTTCTCAGATTAGCATTTGTCTTCCGACATTATTTATTTTGAATCACGAAGGAATTGTTTTTAAGCTGTTGGTTTAATCAACTATTTATTTTAATGACTTCAAAGATTTATTTCATACTTAGAAAAGACATAGCTTTCCTGGAGTTAAAAAAGTCCATTTTTTCCTAATAAGTTATGATTACATTCTTACTTTTACATTTATAGCCTTGACTTACCTGCAATTCATTTGAAATAAAAAGTAGAGTTTTAATCTCAAACATTTTGGGTTGTTTTCTCAAACAATAGTATTTCTAAGATAATATTGCCTTCCTATACTGAAATATTGATAGTATCCATCTTTTATATATTTGTGTACTTTGGTGTGTTTTTTATTCTGTTTTATTGATTTGTATATTCATGTACCAGTGCAAAACTATTTTAATTGTTACCACTTTATAATGCATTTTGGTATCTGGTAGGCCAAGTTACTTCTCATGACTCTTCAGAGTATTTTGGTTATTATTGTTTATGTTTCCTGTGTGAATTTAAAAATTAAATTGTCTCATTAAATTTGGAGGGAGTCACATTAACTTTATAAAAATATTAATATAGGCAGAATCAACACCTATATGTCAATGAAAGTAGGAGATATAATAATATACTTAAAAAATATAGGACTTTCCATTTTTTTTTAAGTCACCTTTTGGGTCTTACAGTAACATTTTATGGATTATTTTTTACAGGTCATGAATATTTCTTTTTACATTTGATCCCAAATATTTCATACATGAAATTGTGGACTTTTCTTCTATCACATCTTTAAAACGACCTCTTTGGAGTATGAAGACTACTGATTTCCATATTGATGTTTCTTTGACTTCCTTCCTGACCTGTACTAATGAATAAGTTTTTTATTCCTAGGAAAACGTTTGATCACAATTTTCTTATGTTTTATGGAAAGATTTTTCCTGTTAAATACATGTAATTTGTGTTTTCTTCCTTGTCTCTCTTGCTTTCTATAAATTCAACCATTTGTTTACAATAGTGTTTTCTATAAACCTTCTTTATATCTTCCTATATATTCTACTGGGCATATCTTTCCATAAATTCTACTATTTTTTTACAGTGTTTCTACTTACTGAGGGATATAATTTCTTCCCGATGAGCTATTTTTAGATTTGTCAAGGAAGGGCAGAATGATTTTTCAACCTAGTGGATATTCTTCTCGTGACACAGAATGATGGTGTGAAAAATTTTTCTGTCAGTCTTTACATGACAGTAGCCGCAACAGGGATATGATTAGACTGGTCACAATGTGGACATTATGCAGCCCAGGTGCTTTGGCCAAGAGTTTTTTGCAAACATGACCTGACTGACAATATTGAACTTCTCCTCAGGACCCAACCAAATTCAGATAAGCTTACCAGCTCCTGCAGGCCATTTCTCTTGTCATAATCAGATGTTTGGTTTTGAGGATCATCCTGGGGAAGTATGCTGTGCCAGCTTTCCTGTGATCTGCTACAGTGGTATCTTCCTTCTGTATGCTCTTCAACCTTTATGTAGTTTGCACTGCTTTGGGAGTCCTTATCCTGATTTTAAGGTTCAAATTTTAGCTGTCTAGTAGTTCCTGCCTCATGTTTTCTTTGAAACTTTAGCGTATTTTCCCTGAGGGGAGATCAATGCTAAATTTACTCTACCCCACCCAATACCTTTTTATTGATTGGAAGTTTAGAACATTTTGTGAAAGGACACAAAACTCAAAACAACAACACATATTCTATTGGTGGATAATAATGCCATTTTGTCTAAGAGACAAAATTCTCTTTATTACTAAAATACATTATCAGGCTTAAATATGGGGATAACTATTTATAGAATAGAATTGCAATTTCTTTTTTAAGCATCATTCAGTTCATTCCACAATAATAATAAAATGTCTACTGTGTTCCAAAAATTAGAAGAGACACAAGAAGAACAAAAATTATTAGTTTTCTTGAAGTTCTCACAGGTTATTGGAAAGAGGGACAAAAGCTCATTCAAGTGTACAGAAGAGGACCACTTAACTCAGCCTGAACAATAAAGCAAGAGGAGGTGAAAGTTGAACTATTGAACTGAATCCTGAATAAGAAATAACAGTTAACCAGGCAAAGAATTGAAGGAAACACTTTCCTGTCAGAATAAGTCTATGAGCAAGGGGACAGAGGCAGGAAACGTTTATATAGAGTGGTAAATAGTGGCTTTATGTCTACAGCTATACCAATTTGAAAATCTCAGATGTTTGCCTTAGAAATACTATAACATATTTGCATCTCTAAAACCTTTTTTTTCCCAGGTTTAAATTTAAGATTTTCACTCCATAGAAATTTCTTACTGCTATTTTGTCCCTGTCCCTACTGACCAATAAATGAATAAATATATAAATAAATAAAAGTTATGTTACTTTAATCTGAATTCAGTTTATTTCAGTTAGTCTTTACTGAAAAGCCACTATTTGTCTGACAACGTGCAAAATTTGTGGAGGATTTTGTGGACAGCAAGACTTTGTGTCCTTAAAAGGTTAAGATGTTTATACTTGGAGGAAGTGTTAGGAAAAGGAACCTCTCCTGTTGTCACTGACAAAGGCCACAATTCATTGCCTCACTCTGTTTATCATATCATTTTTATTGGTAAAGAAATAATTCATACAAATACTCCTTGTACATTTATAGCACTTATGGTTGACTTTCCACATGGCAAGGTATTTTTTGATATAAATATTAATGTGCATTTCTTAATGCTTTTTTATCCATGACCTAATTTGCTTTGGCATTTTACTTAACAAACTTGCAAAATTTGAAAATGCTTCATATGCATTATTTTAATGTTTATTCTGCTTATTTATCTATGGAAATCAAAGCAATTCTTTAACTTTAACCCAATCAGCTAATGATCTTTCTGAATTTTTTCTGTTTATTCTTAACTTTTTCCGCCATTAAGGAAAATCAAGCTTAACTACATCATCTTTAAAAGTTTTTGTTGTTTGGTATAGAAAAATAAAAAATAATAGATTTATTTTTGTATATTTTTCCTCATAACCCAAATAAATTTCTTTTAATATGTACTTTTGCCACAAGCAAGACTTAAAAATGCAAAGTAAACTAGAGAAAACACATGTTAGCATTAAGATCTATCTGATTTTTTTTTTTTAAGATTTTATTTATTTTTCAGAAAGAAAGAGCACAGGAGCACAAACCTGGGGAGCGGCAAACAGAGGGAGAAGCAGAATTCCTGTTAAACAAGGAGCCTGATGTGGGATTTGATCCTAGGACCCTGAGATCAGGACCTGAGCTGAAAGCAGATACTTAACCGACTGAGCCATCCAAGCATCCCAGGATTTATCTGATTTCTGAATCCAGTCATATTTTAGGAGGTTCTTTGGGACACTAAACCTGAGACTATCACCTGTCTGACCCATGGATTAGAACCAACCTGCCTCTCTAAGTATGTGCCAGTATTTACATATCATGGTAGTTTAGAGCAAATATTAGTGAATAACGTAGCTATGTTGGGTCCATGTTGATCCCAGATCTCCAAATGGAAGATAGTCCCCCAAAACTATTCTCCTGGATTAAGATAGTGCAGTGGAGGTCTGAAGGGGAGAAAGAAGAACATTTTAACCCAAATGTAGATGCTAGTTACCTATAGATCATCCAAAAATGCCTAGTTTCCCTGAGAGGAGATGAACTGACAATGTTTTCAGTTGGCTGTGAATTTCTGAGGGTTGAAACAGTTAATTGATACTACAGCATTCCTGAACATGCTAGGCAGAAATATGAATGTTTAGCAGATCGAATGCCCTGCTTTCAAGAAATTAACCAGCTATTCATTCAGTCTTTAAGCATTACTGGAACAAGAATTACATTTGAATTTTTAAAATGATTATGAACTGGATAAAGGCTAAGAATAAACCTGCATTTTTCTACCACTGCCGTGGGAAAAGGAAGCTCTTAATTACAATGCTTGTCTTTGAATAATATTTCAGTTGTAACAGCACGTTTTTTCCAATTTTGCATGATAAGTGCATTAATATTTATTCATATTCTATGACCTTTACATAATTCTCCTGGGCACTATTTTCCAAACTATGATGTTTGCTCTTTTTTTCTCTCTTTAATACTTATCATTTATGCACTACTTATTACTCACATTTTATGAGCATGTTAGGATTATTATGGCATGAGTTGGAATGAGGCCTGACTCTAACTTTTTTTCATCACATTTATCCTACGGTAATGGGTATACAAATTTATACACTTGTCAAAAATGATCGACTTGAGTGATGTCAGCAAAAATGGCAGAGAAGAGAATTAAAAAAAAGTCCATCCCTCTGTAAAAGCAATGAACAAACTAGCAAAACCATCAGAATCGACTAGTTTTGGGGATTCTGGAAGTTAACCAAAGCCTGAAGTAACTGGGGAAACGTTTTCCACAAGGAAGTTGAATCTTGGTAGACAGTTTCCTGGCATTTTAACTGACCCTGGTCACAACCCTTGCCCCACTGCTTGGCAGTGGCCTTGAACAATAGCCCACAGCCGGCACAGGTGCCGGTGCCAGGGAATAGCAGAATGAGCTGTCTTTTCAAAGAACTGTGAGAGCTTGTTCTGACCTGTGGTGGTTCTCTGGAGGATTGGCTCAAAGGGTTTGCTGTATCTCACCCTACTCTTAAGTCAACCAGTGCTGAGGTGTGGCATTTGTCAAAAACATTTAAAGAGAAATGTATTAGCTTCTGCTGCCTTGGGCAATGGATGCAAGTAGAGATGAACAATGAACAGAGTAGCCAGCTGCCTAGGAAGAAAGTTTGGATTATGAGAAACTTAGAGAAAAAGGGATGTGAAAAACTTTGACATAGTCCTAAAAACCTAGATGGCCGTGTGCATGGCCAGAAAAGATGTGAGAAGGCCCTAAGTTTCATATCTGGCTGACCCTCAAGTTCAGTGAAAGCAAAAAGTAAGACAATAGCACCGTCAACTGCCCAGCAGGGTACTGAAGCTGAGCTCAGGCACAAAGTTAATCTGCAAAGACTGCCTTGTTTTCCTTTTGTTTCTTACACAGGTATTAAAATCTCTGTCCAATTACTAGCTGACCACTAAGTAAATAAAATGCAGACGTCAGTGGCCACACATAACAAAGAATATAGACTTGGAAACATTAAACCAGGGTGATCCTTAAACAAACATACAATAACAAAGATAACAAACAGAAACAACCTCTTGCAAAGGGAAAATCTGACTTTCAGAGTTGCCGCATTAGAACATCCGAAGTGTACAGTCAAAAATATGAGGCATACAAAGAAATAAGGAAGTAAGATTAACTCAGAGGAAACAAAGACATTAACAGAAACAGTCCTTGAGGGAGCCCAGAGATTGGAAATGATAGACACAGATACTAATTCAACGGTCTTAAATATACCTAACGAGCTAAACGAATCCATAATTTATGGGATGCAATGAAAGCAGGACTCAGAGAAAAACTTCTAGCTATAAATGTCTGCATTAGAAAAGAAGAGAGATCTCAAATCAGTAACTTCAACTTCCACCTTAAAGACATGGAAGAAGGAAAGCTAAACCCAAAGCAAGCACACAGAAGGGAATAATAAAGATCAGAGCAGAGGTAAATTAAATTGAAATAGAAAAGCAGTTGAAACAAATTGATGAAACCAAAGGTTCACTCTTTGAAAAGATCAGCACAATTGACAAACATTCAGTAAGGCTTAATAAGAAAAAAGAGAAAATCTGAATGGACCTATACAAAGTAAATAGATCTACTCCATATAGGAAAAACCTCCAACAACAGAAAAGCTTAGGACCAGATGGCTTCACTGGTGAATTCTAGCAAACATTTAAAAAAATTAAAATCAACCTTTCTCAAATTCCTCCCCCAAATAAGCAAAAGGTAAAACTTACCAAATTAATGTTGGTAAGACATCACAAGAAAGCTATAGAACACTATCCCTTATGGATATAGATGCAAAAATCCCTAATAAAATATTAATAAACTGAGGCCAGCAGCACATTAAAAGGATTGTACATCATGATTAAATTCTATTTATAGTGCATTAAAAAAAGTACCTAGGAATAATTTTAATCAATGAAGTGCAAGGCATGTTCATTGAAAACTACAAAATATTTTGAAAAAAAAAAATAAAGAAGACCTAAATAAGTGGAAAGACATCCTCTGTGTTCATGGTTTAATATTATTAAGATGGTAATACCCTCAAAACTGGTCTGTGGATTCAGTGCAATCTATCAAAATTCCAGCAGCCATTTGGCAGAAGTGGACAAGTTGATTCTAAAATTCATACTGTAAATTACAAGGTACCCTAAATTATTTTTTAAATGAAAAGTTAGAACAAAATAGGAGATCTCACACTTCCTGACTTCAAAACATACAGCAAAGTTACCATAGTCAAAACAGTGTGGTATTGATGTAAGGATGAATACATAGATCAATGGAATTGAATTGAGAGTCCACAAATAAATCCGTGTATCTTCGTTCAGTTGATTTTTGACAAAGGTGCCAAGACTATTCAATGAGGGGAAAAAAAAAAAATAGTCATTTCAGCAAATGGTCCTGAGGTAATTGTATATCACATTCAAAAAAAAAAAAAAATTGGACACTTACCTTACACCATATACAAAAGGTTAATTTAAAGTATCAAGGATATCAATGTAAGAGCTAAAATTATAAAACTCTTAGAAGAAAATGCAGGTGAAAATCCTTATAATTCTGGGCTAGGAAACAGTATTTTATTTTATTCTGTTTTATTCTATTTAAGATTTTATTTATTTATTTGTCAGAGAGAGAGAGAACGAGCACAAGTAGGGGGAGTGACAGGCAGAGGAAGAGGGAAAAGCAGACTCCCCATTGAGCAGAATTGGACATGGGGCTCAATCCCATGGAACCTGGGATCATGACCTGAGCCAAAGACAGATGCTTAACCTACTGAGCCACCCAGTCACCCCTATATGATTCCACTTATATGAAATGCCCAGTATAATTAAATTCATAGAGAACAGGATGTAGTTTAGTAGTTGCCAGGGACTGTATGAAAGGTGAATTGGGACCAACTGTTTAATCAGTATAACTTCTTTTTTTTTTTTAATTTTATTTATTTATTTGACAGACAGAGATCACAAGTAGGCAGAGAAGGAGGCAGAGAGGGAGGGGGAAGCAGGCTTCCCCCTGAGCAAAGAGCCTGATGTGGGGCTTGATCCCAGGACCCTGAGATCATGACCTGTGCCAAAGGCAGAGGCTTTAACCCATTGAGCCACCTAGGCACCCCAAATCAGTATAACTTCTTTTGGGGTGATAAAAATGTTCTAGAATTAGGTAGAGATTATGGTTGTATAATATCATGACTTTAATAAAAGAAAACACTGATTTTTAAACATTAAAATGAGTAAACTGATAAAGTTTAAGTCATGTGAATTTTATCTCAATTAAAAATCATGAAATTGTGTTGGGGCGCCTGGGTGGCTCAGTGGTTTGCGCTGCTGCCTTCGGCTCGGGTCATGATCTCAGGGTCCTGGGATCGAGCCCTGCATCGGGCTCTCTGCTCCGCAGGAAGCCTGCTTCCCTCTCTCTCTCTCTCTCTCTCTCTCTGCCTGCCTCTCTGCCTACTTGTGATCTCTGTCTGTGAAATAAATAAATAAAATCTTTAAAAAAAAAAAATCATGAAATTGTGGACTTAAAATTATTGATTTTTTAACTTTTAAATTATACTTCAATGACATTAATAAAGTTGTGCTATATACTGAAAGTAACTACATAAATAAAATGCCTAAAATTGCATATTAACAGAAAATATTTGTATTTCAAATAGAAAATAAGGTTTTTCTTATCTATTCATTGTAGTTATTTTATGGTAGAAAATCTAAGATATATATGAATTTCTTCAGAGAAATGGCTTCATTTTATTTCAAAAAATTTAATCCATTATTTTTAAGAAAATTAATAATTTAACTTCTTATGCCATAAAATTAACTTTTGTCTACTTTCTACTTATTGTTTCGAAGCTTTCTATTAAACAGCAATACGGGGTTATTTCTGACTCCCAGTCTGATGTGTTATGCCCGGAATTGACCGTCTACTTTTTAGTTTAGAATTTTTGACCTGAAAAAGACCTAGAGTTTGCCCATTGCAACCAGAAAAAAATAGGAGACCAGAAGTACCAAAGTGCTTTCCATAGGTGATATGGCTTAAATCAGAAGCCTGGCCTCACTGTCTTTTCTTAAGTTGGTTGTTTACAATATGGCCTGTTTTTTTGTTTTTTTTGTTCTTTTTGTTTTTTTTTTAGTTAATTTTTCTATTTGTTTGCAAATTGCTCATGCAGGACTAGTGTATGGTAGAAAGTATGGTAACCTAGATACACACTAAGAGAAAATCCAAAAAGAAACCATACCACAAAGGTTGATACAGAAGAATCTCAGAGAAAAGATGGCCTTAGAAGACTTTCTAGCTCTAATAGAATCTGGTTACTTTGAAAAACAAGAAATAATTAGATTGCTAAATTCAGTGAGATTATTGGTTTATGATTTAAAAAAAAAAACTGAATTTTATTTTTGCAATATTAACTATCCAGAATCTGATTATAAAGCAATAACAAAAATGTTGAGAATGAGATGTTCTCATAATCTTGAGAATTAGACAAAGCTGAGAAGAAAAAACTATATAAAACAATGCTATCTTTCCTTGATTCTAGCATTTTTTTCTTTTTTCTCTATTTTTCCTATTTTGTGTTGCATGCTTTATATGTTTGACTCATTAATTTCTAATTATAATTTAAAAATATAACTTATGTAAATGCTAATTGTTGAAGACATGTGCTTAGAGTTTGCAATTTTCAAAAATAAATCATATTACTCTGCATAATTAGCAACATAGAGAGCTCTGAGAAATAATTATGCAGAGTCTTAATAAATTTACTTAAAACCTCAAATAATAATGAAAATGTAATTTTTCTATATGGGAGTGAAATTTACTATATTATGATGTTTTATTTGGATTTACAATAATATAGCATCCTCTGGAAAATGAGAGTAATCAAATTCCTTATCTATGGCTGTCCTTAATGCAACCAAAATAAAATAAGAACAGGACCAGAATTCCAGAACTTAAAGAATACATTGTTATCAGATCGTGTCTTGCATTGAATTATGCTTATGCTTATGCTAGATTGTCTACCAAAGTTTTCTTCAATGGCCTGACTCTTCTTTACCTACATTCTCTTATCAATTCTTTCTCCTCTTTTGTTGGGTTGCAAAATCTCTTTTTGACATACCACGAATTAAAATATGCTGAATTTCAAGGGAGGAAATGTAAATCTTTTTGCATTAATTCATTTAAAATGAATACATTTAAAAATATATCCCTTCCCGAAAGTATTTGTATGTTATCAGGTAGCAGAAGACCTGCTAAAGGTTGGCTTTCTATGAATGACATTTCAGACATTGCATGTAGAATGCTTTTAGATTTATGGATGTTTCCAGGACTCCAAAGATTTGCCACATGGTGTGCACATGCTCTGACCACCTGCAAGGTTGACCCTGTGTCTATTTGGTTCTCAGATCTCCTCTCACCACCTGGAATGCTCCCTCTAACAAAGCCATGTAATTGAAAATACTCTCATTCTGTGCTTCTTTCTGTTTCTCAACATAATAGGGTGATTCAAGAAGGGCGCTGATGTGGGTTAGGTTATTATGAAATGAATCTTGCTCTTCCCGAGTGTCTCTTTCCATGCCCATCAGGACTTGTGGGTGTATAATGTGGAGGCCGCCATATTGCCAATTCCAGGCTCTTGTCACTAGCTCTCTGGCAGACGCCACAGGTCACTTCGACTTGGTACTGCCAACAGAAACACACAGCAGGGTTATGCTGATGGACAAAAGAAGCAACTGCCCTTGTCACAGGTAAGAAAAGCTTGCTTTTTATGGAGGAAAGTAGGGCAAGCTGGGTGGGGAGGCAGTGAGAGCCAAAATGTTCTCTTTGATCAGCAACCTCCAGAGATGCTTTGCCCTTCCTATAAAGGCGGTTATGGACAGCATTTTACCCTTTTTAACATAAAATATTCAAAAGAGAATGTTTTCTTAGCCCGTATTAGCTAAGGGATCACCATGAGGGAAAGATTAAGAACTGTTTCTTTGGGAACAGATTATAAAGGCGGAGGCCTCCCTAAGGTGAACAAAGTAGATGAAGTATAAGAAAGAATGGAAGGTAAGGGAAGTGGCCCAGAAGGGCAATAGAGCAACTGTAGCTTGAGTTAAAAGACAAAATCAAGTGTTCAGACTGACAGTTCAGGAAACTGAAGACCTTGAACAGACTGGCCTTCACATTGGGAAACCAAAATAATGTCTGAGGGAAGGCTCTTCCAAAACCAAACCACATATATCTGACTGGAATTTTTATTTAAATTTGATATTTCATTGAGTCTTTTTTATTTCTTTCTCAAGTGCCTCCACGTTCAAACCCTAAGAAGTCCACCCAGATAGGACTTTCTCTCGGTATTTGAAGAGGGTGCATTTCCTTTTGTGTAAGAAAATGGAGCTTATCTAATTTTCTTATTTCCTAAGCGTACTATCTAGTATCTGATATTTATTCTTTAGAAAACAAAGTTCCTCGTTTTTTTTGTTGTTATTTTTTAAGGTTCAATATTCCAGAGTGTTGGAAAGATAGGCAGGCAGTTTGGTGCTCGTTAAATAATACCCCATATTAATCTGCATATCAACAAAATTAGCCCACTACTTCTGTTCTGGATAATTTAGAAAAACAAAATAGCATTTCTTTCAAAACTGTCCCTCTGGATAAGCCCATATCTCAAGTGCTGTGTTAAAGACTGTTCCATAATGTAGAGAATCAAATTAGTATCTAATCTTACAGTCAAACCTGCACAAAAGGTTTTTGTAGAAAAGAGGAAAAACAATGTTGGAGAACACTATACTATCTGAGCTTTTCAAAGTCTTTTCATTGCAACATAGCAGAAACGCTGCTTTCTCTTTCTTCCCCCCCCCCTTTTTTTTTTGATTTTATTTTTAAGTAATCTCTATACCCACTGTGGGGACCAAACCCACAACGTCAAGATCAAGAGTCAAGAGTCGCATGCTTTACCAACTGAGTCAGCGAGGCACCCTTGAAGCCTTGCTGAGCAGTCATTTGTTTCAAGCAATTACCATACTTGTTTAAATGTTAAGTTTCATGATAAAATAAATCAGAGTCAAAACCAGTGTTGAAGAAGCTGATCAGCAGTGAGTTGTCTTGGCTGCTTGGATGCTTTTAAACTTTTGCCCTGCGGAACAGAACAGAACAAATAGTTTAGGCACTTAGAATTGCTAAGGAGCCTTCAAGTCGTGAGTCCCACCCTCTCATTTAAACAGATTAAGGTGAATAGTTCGGAGGGCAGAGCCAGGTACTTTGTACTAATGTCATTTAGATCTCAAGATGATTTTCCTCCAGATAACTGTCCTCCTTTTTACTCCTGTCTGGGATCTCCTTTGCATGCACCTTTCCCCACTGAAAACACTTGGCATTTGGTTGTATAAATGCACATTTAATTGTCTCTCTTTTCCATTAGGCTGGAATCTCCATGAAGGTAGGAAATAGAGTTGCTGTTTCAACTTTGTTCACCTCTAGCCCAGTCTCTGGCAGAGAGGAGTGATCCATCATGTTGAATTTCACATGCATATCAGTACCGGGGTGGAGAGGCTCACCTTGTCATCAACACTCTCGGTTGCCTCTGTCCCCAGTAATAATGCATATTCTTTGTTTTCCCTCAATTCTCCGCCTAGTCTGTAAACTCAGTCTAAGCAATTATGTAGTCACGACCCCTCTGCCTTCTGATATTCCCCATCCTACCTGGGCTGAGTATTGGGGGACCTTTCAGAGATAAAGCTCATATAAAAAGTAAAGATAGGTAATGATTCTCCTAGCTCTCTCTCCTTGAATTTCCATTTACACATTTCCCAATACACACCACAGGCAAACTCTGCCATAAACTTGCTCCTTGTTTATGAATCATGAAGTGTGCTTTTTTGAGTACAGTTTGCTTTGTATCTGGTCTTCTTTATTGGTTCCATCTTAGGGAAGGAACTCAGAGCACAATGTCAGTGAAGCCAAGGTCCTGGCTTGATCTCTTTCCCTGGTCTGGCCAACTTCAGCACTAGCCTGGTTTATTCTAACAGCCTGCTTTTGCCCTTTCCCTCCCTCTGGTATATAGTTCATAAGTCAGACAAGGTCTCTCCTCCACTCAGAGCTTTCTCACTAATGTTGGGTCCCCCAATAATGGGTCCGTGATCAAAGGAGCGAGACTGATACAAAGTGAAGGTTAAGCAAAGCTTTATTTTGGCGCCAAGCATTGAGAATCAACCTCACAGATCAGGGCCGTCTTTTACAATGAGGTGACCCCTCCCAGCCTCACAGACTAACTTCTAGAGAGCAAAGGCCGTGTGGTTGAGTGTGGCCATGCACAGGTGGCCAATGAGATTGCAACACACAGAGAAAACTGCACAGTCATGCTAGCTCAAACACGGGTGGCCAATCGAATTTCAATTTAGCCTAGTAGATATTTGAACTAGCCTATCACCTTGGTCAGAATTGGCGCCCAAAAGGCCGGGCCCACATTCTTTGGTAGTCAGGGAGATAGTATGTGCGCTTTACTGATTGAATGTCTCCACCTGGCCTGACTTGTCCTTGCATCTGGGCTCTGTTATCTCTCCCTGACCTGACATGTCCTGGTATATGGGCTCTTTGATCAGGGGCTGGTCGGCCATATCTTACTGGTTTCCCAGACTCGTTTCTAAGTAAGTTCCTCTGGGGGTGGGGCAGGGTCATTTTAAGTTTTACTGCATACACAACAAAATGGCTGTTCAACCAAGGTGAAATCACTCTGGCTAAACAGGCCCTTACAATAACAGATAGCAAGTCAGACTCCTGGTGAAAATCTGGGAGGCCCCTAGCTGTGACCTTCCTGGCTAACAGGCTATTCTTCCCCCTTGCTCACCATCAGCCTCTGATAGGCCAACTCTATACCATCCTCAGGGCCTTTGCACTTCCTTCTCCCTTGTCTGGAGTTCAGTTCACACAGATCTCCCCAGAGCTTGCTCACCCACCTTTTTCGGGTTTGATTCACATATCACCTGTTTCCTGAGACAGCTCTGGGCACCCTATTTAAAATTACCCATACTTCTTCCCAACACTCGATGTCTCTTCCTGATCACTCCTGATAACCTCCTTAACATTCTCTCTACAGAGTAGTTCTGAAGGTTAAATGAACTACTATATGCAGGAGTTATAAATTCTTCCTGTCAAAGGCAATATTGAAGCCTGGCAACTTTTACTGCATTTTCTTTTGTGGAGGCATTTAACATTTTCTGAACTATATTATAGTTAATTCTGTAAAGGTTCAGGGCTCCTGGGTGGCTTAGTTGGTTAAGCATCTGCCTTCAGCTCATGATCCCAGGGTCTTGGAATGGAGTCCCATGTCAAGCTCCCTGCTCCACAGGGTCCTGCTTCTTCCTCTGCCTTTGCCTCTCTCTCTCTCTGTCTCTCACGAATGCCACTCTTTTCCAGACATATCAGAGTTGAACTCTGTTTATACTACAGTCTTTCCTGCTGCGGTAGTTGAAATAAAATAAAATCTTTTAAAACAAATTTTCTGTAAAGGCTCTCTCTCCTCTCCTTGACTGGAAGCTCCTTAAAAGAAACCTACCTCTTCCATTTCTCTCATTTATCTGCATCTATATCCTGCAGTTTCTAGAACAATGTCTTATACATGATAGATAAAATTATTTATAGATGAAGGAAAAATCATTCCCCATAACCAGTGAACAAAGTGAGAGGACTCCCCATTTTTCAACATCTTTCAGAGAATTATAATGAACTACGATTTTTCTTTTCATTCCTTTTTTCTCTAAAATTTCACATCATCGGTATGACCAAAAGCCAAATCTTTACCTTGCCTAAAAAGAAACAATAAAAGAACCAACTGGAAGTCTCAAGGATCAATTCATGGTCCTATTGTTCTGAGTCCCAAGGAGAAGGATAACACTCCCTACAGTCTAGTGTGGGGTTTTAGAGAGCACCATCAGAAACCTTTCCATTCTGCTCTGTCTCTACTCATTTATCTTCCTTAGTCTTGGTTCCACAGCAAACCTACAGCAGTCCTGGAACTGCTGGAATGTGGCTGCTGTCACTGAGACGTGCCCTGACTTTGTTGTTCAGAAAGTTCCCAGCATTTTACATTTAAGAACTACAATTCTGATAGACTCTCTCCTCAGCCAAATTTTAGTCAGGCTCTTCTGACCCTTCTTCGCTAGAATTCAACCTTGGTCTGTAGAACTGCAAATGCTCAGTACAAGTGATGCCATCCACACATTACTGTGTGCACCATCGCCCCCCCCCAACCCCTACTACACACACTAAGAGATGTGAGTAGTGTAATTGCTAATATCCCATGGTTTCCAACACCCCTAGATGTATCCAGCTTCCCCTTTTATATTCCTCCCTGGGAAAGCTCAATAATGCCAAAAGAATTTACTTTTGAGATATATGCAGAGTCAACATCTGCCTCGAATGACAGTTCTTATACTATAGCGCCCCTACCTTGTTTTTAGAAATGCCCATTTCCCTGACTGCTCCGTCTTCTGTTTACTCCTCCTCCTTACTCCCCCATTCTCCCTTTGAAACATCCATTTTTCTCCATATAGATCAGAGTTGAACTCTGTTTATACTAGAATCTCTCCTGCTGCAATAGTTGAAATAAAATCTGCCTCACCTTTAACAAACAGCTAATTCTGCTTCTATTTGACAAATCTGAACTGAGTGTCTGAGTGACTTCTGGGCTGCCTTATGCTCATGAAAATTTTCCTAGCCCAGAGTTTCTGTAAGAGTGTGTGTGTGTGTGTGTGTGTGTGTGTGTGGTTTTTCAAACATAAAACTTATTAGATCTTGCAATAACATTTTGGAAAGGCTATATGGAGATACAAATACAAATCATGGATTTTTATATTAAATATTTTGAAAAGAAAAATTATTATTAATGAGTAGGATTTAAAGAGATTATTACAATGAATAAATACATTTTTTTTTAAAAAGCAATAATTTTGAAAAACTCTCATCTCAAATTTTCAAGATTGTTGGCCCTAGGCTTTAGTTCAATAAATGCAGCTACAGGACCTGATGCTGTCATCTACTGCTGCTTTATAAGACTGTCTTATAATTCTTTTAATTTATCTGCATTTTCAAAGCATTTGCTTGACAGATTTTAGATGAGCAGCTAATCTGTCATTTACAGAAGGGACAGTGATGAGAGGGAGCAATGCCTAATTCATCCATATGCTCTTTTATCTGTTGATTTAATTTATTTAATTCATTCTTTACTAAAAGTATTGACAGAGGGGAAAATATTTAATCACAATCTTGCAGGTTAAAAAAAAAAGATGCTGATATCAGGCTCAAGGCAGCAGGAGAAAACTGGGATGTTGATGATCCCAGGAGGAAAGGAAAATGTGATTGAGTGATGTTTATCTGACCTATTTTATTCTGAATTGTTATGGATGCAGCAGTAGTGGTGGAAAGCTGCATGCGTGTGACAGGTATTCACCAAAGGATTTTTTTCTGCACTGTCTATAATCATGAACATGATTTCTTACCCACATCCCACTGTAGAATTTTTGTTAGGGTTGTGATTGCAGCAAATCAGAAGCCCAGGCTTGTGATTATATTTTATGGAGAAGGAATGGTCATTTTGTATTGCTTAGACTTTGAAGGTTTTTTTGATGGTGTTTGTTCCATTTTAAATTTTTATTTACTTAATTTTTTTGTTAAGCTCTCAGAATTCTTGGTCATCTGGCTGAGGAGATATCCAAAAAGGTAATAATATACTAAGTTACAAAACTATTTTTATTTCGTTTTTAATTTGTTGGTCTTGGTGGTTTTAAAACCAGGGGTAAAAATATTTGGAATAGTAAGAAAAGGATTCAGTTTCTACTCTTAGAAAAGAAGTTCTTGCTCCTAAATAAAATTGATGAAAAAACATTACTACTAATGACAAAGCAAATTTTTTTTTTCTAGGTAGGGAAGGGGAGTGGTTCTGGTTGACATTTGTTCCAATTGACTCTGTGGAGTGGGAAATTTAGAAATTATAAGAAATGTGCTATGTAGAGATAATGGAAAAGCAGAGAAACCAATTTAGAGATTGCTTAAGTGGAGGTACTCTAAGGTCTTACAACTTTTCTGAAGACTGGTGTAAGACTTTGGCTTGCTTTTGCATCAAATTGTTGAAATTGTATTTATAGCTTATCTTCTAATGGAGATTTCTCCCTCTGAGATGTCTATTTACATGATCACATATTCACAAGATAGAGTAATTTTCTTAAAAGTGTCAAGTATCTCAGAAAGTCTAACCCAAGGGACAAATTGTATTTATTTAACAAAGTATGAGCACCTACTATGCCCTAAAAACTATTAAATTCCTTGTGTTCATTGGTGAACAAATGATGCTTGTCTCCATGACAACAGAATAGGACTCCTTTGGCTTGTCACTTTCTGGAAAGTCTTTCCAGATAGCAACTTCAACACAGTCAGACTTCTCACATGGCAGCTCAGGACTCCAAAAGTATGTGTTCCAAGAAAAAGAAAGTCAGCCTTTTATGAATGGACTTGGAAGTCACATTGGTAGTCATGTCTGCCTTGCTCTACATTTCATGATGGGTCACTTAGTCCAGCCCAGATTTAAAGAGAGGGATTTAGATTTCATCTGTTGAAGAGACAAATGTCAAAGAAGTCAAGAAAAGGTGTACAACCCACACAATAACTTAGAAAAAGAGGAGGATGCAGTTTTGGGGCAGCCAAAGGAAGATGTGGTTTAAGACTTCCTTTGCAACACTTCTATTCTAGCAATCTAGAGTTTTCACACTCTTCTTTCTGACCTTCTCCTTTGTGGTTTTATAGAGAAATTGATTCGTAGCAAATGACCTGTGTTACCTACTTTAATCCATGATTGATTATGTAAAAAGAAAGAGAGTAACATTTGCTTTCAAGAAAAGTCAGTCAGAAGCAGAAGTAATTCAATTTATGAATTTAATATTGCAAGCTATTGAGCCAGATCAGGGAGAGACAGCTCTGCTTTGAAGATTGTTTGTCCTCAACTGAATCAACTTGGGGGTGTCAATCATTTTTTTTCTTTCAAAGTATTTTGATGAAAAGATAATGGAACCGAAGTAAAACATTTGATTATATGTCAGTGTGTGAGTAAGCACAACAGAGCCAATCTTCAAGAGGTACTTCATGCTCTCACTGAACTGAACAAGCCAGAAAGAACTTCAGCTTCTAAGTGGTTGAGAGTTGGAGACAGTCAACAAACATATATTGCCCCCATCCACTTCTCTCTTGGACCCCAGGTATAGGCACTGGAAAAAGGCAGTGGGGAATTCATTAATCATTATCCCAGCACAGGAATCTCTTTCCCGGGTCCCACTTTGTCTAGTGTGCCATCCTCCATGATTGTTTGTTTGTTTTAAGAGTGGGGAGAGGGAGAGAGAGAATCTTAAGCAGGTTCTAGTGTGGAGCTGATCTCATGACCCTAAGATCATGACCTAAACCAAAATCAAGAGTCAGACACTTTATTCAGTTGAGCCACTCAGGTACCTCTGTTTTCAGTTCAAGGACTTGCTGGAACACTTTTAGTAGGTTATTGACATGAAATAATCCAATAGGAGTCAAGAAAATGTTAGTGATTGTGCTCCGTTTCTTCTCTCTGTCTATCCTGATTCACTTCTTACCATTCTCCACTCTGCCCTATGTCCTGAGAAGCTCACGCTCTAGGATTACATCAACAGTCACATTTTGTTTTGTTTTCTTGACCTAGGGCTTCAGGAACAGTGGTGGGTTTCTGAGGTGCAGAGCAGAATAACACGGAGGTATTGCTTCCCACCTGCACCCCACACCGTGCTGAGAGCTGCCTACATCCATTCACTGGAAAGATGAAGATCCTGTCAGAGCCTTTTCATAGCCCCCTCTGCCTCGGGTTTCAGGAACTGCTCTTTTGCCCCATTCAGGTCTAAGTATGGGTTCTGGGTTGTCATTGCCATTATTTCAGAGATACTACAGTGTTACTTGGTGGTTTCTTTAAACTCCCCCTCACCTTGCTAAATAGTTATTCATTAAAATCCTCTTTAAAGTATGTAATTTGAGTATGGCTAGAATGACTTCTGGTTTATTGATTACGCAACTGGATAGATACAGATGCCATTTCTTAAAATGGAAGACCAAGAGTTGACTTTGGGATGTATTATGCTTCTGATGTCCATAATACTTGAGTAGATGTGCAAGCAGGAAGTTGAAATCAGAGAGAAATCTGTGCTGAAGATAAAAAATTCAGAGATGACACAGAGATGCTATATGCCAGAACCCTGTCTTATACAATTGGATGTCAGTGGCCAAACTGAGTGGCAGGCACAGATAAGAAGAGAATTGATGAGGCACTTGAATATTGCAAGGTCAACTCTGCAGACACCAAAAGGGCCAGATCCAAGTTCCTGAGCAGAGGAAAGAAGAAGGGATGACAGCTCCAGTAAAGGCTGGTATGTGGAGTGGCCTGTGAGCTCTGATTCAGTTCTTGAATGTTCTGGGCCCTAGAACAAAACCTCTCCTGGAGTCCTTTACCAGGAGTCCTTTACCTCTTGTCTGTGCCTGAGCTTTCCCTTATTGACCACCCTTTCTCCCACCTGCCCCTAATCTCCCAGGCTTCTTCTCTGTAAACCTTATCCTTCCCTGTCCTATTGCCCTAGACTTCCCTGTTGTCCCAGAGAAATCCTTTCCTTATTCTGGTAGATCCCCTTTTCCCTTCCCTTAGAACCTTCTTTTCTTCTCCTTATTACTTAATAGATTTCAATGGACCATTAAACCCAGAGTACAAATCATTAGCCTCTGAAAAACTCATTCTCCTTCCCAAAGCCTCCCTGGAGGGAAAGTATTTGCATTCCATCCTTTGCAACAAAGAAAGAGAAGAAAAGCAGGGGCTCTGCCCACTAAGCACCTTAAAGAATTTCAAGAAAAATGGAAGAAATTTTACAATGTGATAGGAGGCAGAAGTTGGATGGGGAAATGAAAATGTAAAGTTCGCAATGAAATTGTAGCATAAATAAATCAATGTATAAAAATCCACCTGAGGAGGAAACCAACAGACAGATATTGGAACACTCAAACTAAGAAAGTTTTAAGGGAAAAAAGAAATTTAGGATAGCAGTTGAAGAAAAAAAAAAACTTGAATCCTAAGAAAAGAGTTATCCTTGATGAGAAAAAAAGGAGTATTCGAGTACACAGGCAGAAATAAGAAAACTGTATTTTGAATATCCAAGGATATTTTCTTTATATGAACAATGATGAGGAACAGCAGAACCAAGCAATGAAGAGAGTTCATTCCTGAGTTGAGTTTTACATCTCTGGCCCAGAATTTAGGATAAGCCACTAGAACGTTCTGTTCTTACCATCAGTAGCCGATGAGTGGATGAAATGAGGCTTTTAACTTCCCTGTGCCTCACTGCTATGACCTGGATACACAGACAGCTTTGATTCATCTGACTTCCTTCCTCAGATCTGCAGGGAATACTGAGTCTTCCTGAGAATAAAGGTGAGAAAGTACAGCAATCCTAGGGTGACCCCACAGACCTGAGGCATTCGATCAGGTTCATGTCTAGTCAATAAGGAAAGAATTCATTCTAACCAGAAAAGTACCAGCCAACAACGTGTGGAGCTTTGGTAAACGCATCCAGAGAACATGTCTATTAGAAAAGGATGAAGCTCCGACTTGCTGAGATTAATCAGCAGTGTTCAGGGCAATATAGGTCCCAGATTCAAGGTAGCCTAGCTGGATGAGAGCATTGTTGGACTGGGAAATGCACAGAAAGATACTTTTTCCTCAAGATATTAATATAATGTTGTATTACTGTATTCTCTCAAATTTTAATTTCAAAATGTTACTTTATACCTTTAGAAACCATAAGCTTCCGTCAAATCAACAACAAGCTGAGGAAGAAAAATACAATTGGACAAACTATTTGAGTGAATTGACCTATGTTTGAATGTTAGGAATAATGACTGCAATCACATAGAGGAATCTGGGAGTGACCTTGTGTTGATCTAGGTTCCTACGATTATCAGGAAAATACCACCAACCTTATTATCTTTGAAACTTGGGTTCTTATGTTTCCCTTGTAAATAAGTCACCTAGAGAGTGTTATGTTTCCTTTCAAATCAGAAATAAAATGCAGCTTGAAGAAAACATTTTCCTTTGAAAACGTGGTACCAGCTAATTTCTAGTTTCTCTGACTATTGAATTATAAATATTAGCAAAGGAAACATGTATAGGAGAAATCAGCCAATCTGTCAGTCAGAGAAAAATGGGAAAACAAGTAGAGAATTTAATAAGAATACAAAGAAAAAATTACAAATACATTAAATTTGAAGTAGCATACCCTGCACACACATTGAGTAACAGGTACACTGTTCCTTGACAACCAAATTCAAATGTCCAAGGACTACATGAATTGGAGTATGTACCCCAAGTTGTTCTGGCTGTATATAAAAAACATATTAAGAATTATTAAATATATAATAATGAATAATAAAAATTGACTATAAACTCCACAATATCCAAATGAGATAGAATTAACTAGTTCATTTAAGACCATAGACTCACTAAGTACATTAAGACTCAGAAAAATGAGCAGTGCTATTGTTTTTTAAAATATTCTTAAAAATTGTTGTGTTTTATAGTATCATACCCTGCTTTAGTGTCTGCTGTATAAAAAGTATTTTAAAAATCTTATTAAGAATCAATCAGTAGGATGATGTCTCAAGTCACTAAAGGAAGAATTAACAGAGGAGAATCTAAAAAAAATTTCAAACCCTATTCACTAGAGGATCAGTAGAGATTGCCTTCTGTGTAGAGATTCACAGTTGGTAGCCTTTAGTGACCTTGGTGAAGAAATGATTTTTCATGCATGAACCAAAAACCACAATAAACATGAGACACTATAACTAAGAATTGTTGGTCAAGTAATTTGAGGCAAATCTAGATTAAGTCTATAGTGTCAACAAACAAATTTTGTTTGTTGTTAAATACAGCTCATCAGGAGTCTCCTAATACACCATAGCACATCATGTTATCCAAGAAGGGACAATGCAACAATTCCTGACCATACTTAAACATGGGAATTTTTTTTTTTTCGTAGCTACTATTAGTATTCTTGTGTATCATTTTGTTTCACAAAATGCCTCATAATCTTTCATGGAAAATACTTAAAAAGTGTGGAGACACTCTGATCATACAACAGTAGCTAAATTATAAATTATATACCAACCTGTGGTCTGGAGTTTACTCTGCTGTAAGTCAAAGATCTGGGTCAAAAATATAGGAAAATTAAGGAAAAAAAATTTTTTTTTCTGCCTATGTGTGCAGTGACCCTACTGGCCACTGTAAGTAGAGAAGGTCAAGGTTGAAAAGGAAAAGGAGAAGTAGGTAAGGTTAGAAAGTTTACTGTGGAGTATGCTAGCCCTCCACTCCTGGTGTCTTCAGTAGTATCAGTGTAAATGACAGGTGCTCAAATGTAGAAGACACAGATCCTGCTCCAAGGAGCTAATCTATTTAGGGAGAAATGTAAGAGGTTCGTCAAGTACATCCAGTGGGATAATTTAGTTAAATACAGGGTTCTGAGGAAGCAATTAAGAGGAGGTATAACCCAATCTTTGAACAGCTGGGAGTTGAGAGTTTGCTCAAGACAGTTTTTCCCAAACAAGGAGTCATAAAGCAAGCTGAATCCTGAAGGATGAATATGAGGCAGCCAGACAATTTTGAGAGGAAGGATGTTTTATGTAGAAGGATTTAAGGAAGTACATGGGAAAGTATAGGCTACTCCAGAAGGTCCCCAAATTATTAAGAACCTGATCCTCAGATAATGGGGAAAATGTTGAGTAAAAGAAAAAGATCTTGCCTGAGAATTAGGGGATTATATTCTAGTTCTAATGTTTCTGTTGATAGGCTCTGACTTAGGTAGTGAAAACCCTTGGAACCTTAATTTTCCTGTCTATCTATTGGGGGTTAATTGTAAGACTAGAGGCTCTAGAAATTTGCTCTCACTTTTAATAATGTTATGAAATTAAACAATATTAATAGTTAATGCCGAATAAAGTTTACCAGACTTTTTTTTTTTTTTTTAAACCAGACTTTTACTCTTTGCCTATGGCAACACTAAGAAACTGAGACTGAAAGGATTCAAGTAACTTTCTCAAGGTTTCAGAGCTATTAGAACGGAACTGGGATTCAAAATACGGCAAGCTGATTTCAAGCTGATTTCTTAACCATAGGCTAAGTTGCCTCTCAATTCTAAAAAACAAAGGTAATACTGAAAATTATCAGATTTTATTATTTTTCCCACTTTTGTCAAACCATATAAATACCATCTGTGTGAGACAGGGAAACAATATAGGTAAACTCCTCCAAGCGTGCCATATTTGGTTCAAATTTTTCAAATTTAGAAGAATTATGAAATTAGGTGGTTCCAGCAAATGAATCAGTGAATATCTTAAATACATTCTAATCACTTAGAAGAAATGTTGCTATGTGGTGATCCCAGGCCTACTATTTCTAGAGATTCACACTGACATTGCAGGTAATTGCCTTGTAAAAGTTGTGGGATTGGTCAGAGTTGCTAGAAGCACTAGAACAAAAAAACTAAAAAAGAAGTCCCAAACTAACTTATGATCTAAATGTCAAAAATAACCTACCCTGTAGCTTTGTTGCTATACTGTCTTCCAGGTCTGTGCCAGAGGACATCGTTAGAGAATCTAGTTATCACAGAACCCTCTGTTCTCAGTATCAAAATCTCCATACATGAGTTCCAAGATGGACACGTGTGTCTGAGAGTAATAGATTCAACAGTATGGTCAAATTGCATTATTTCTAAAACAAAAACAAAGATAACACAAATGGGTGAATATCTTTAACCCATTCTCCCAAATACTTCTTTAAATTAACCTTATCCTTGATTAGAGGTGTTTACATATACACACACACACACACACACACACACACATATATTGTGTGTGTATACTATATACATAACAAGTGTATATGTGTGTATATATATAGTATATGCGCTTGCACTATACATGTTGTGTATTGCATATGTATTGTATGTGTGTATATATAATATATCGTATATAAACATATATACTATATATATTGAAATGGTTAAATATATAAACAAAACCACCAACACCAGCACTTTCATTTATTCACTCACCCATGAGAATCATCCATCTTTTCTTTTCTTTTTCTTTTTTTTTTTGTTAAGATTTTATTTACTTACTTGACAGACAGAGATCACAAGTAGGCAGAGAGGCAGGCAGAGGGCGAGGTGGAAGCAGGCTTCCTGCTGAGCAGAGAGTCTGAAGCAGGGCTCAATCCCAGGAGCCTGAGATCATGACCAGAGACCAAGGCAGAGGCTTAACCCACTGAGCCACCCAGACACCCGAGAATCTTCCATCTTTAAAACGGTATTTTTTAACACATTTAAAACAATAAGAATATTTCTTTCTTTGCAAGAGGAGACATTTTTTGAAGACTGCATAGCAGGGTGGAAAGAACTTGAGCTTTGAGTGTTGCATATTATTTACTTTCTTAGGAGAAATTACTTAACTCCGCTGTGCTCCAATTTCTTTATCTGTAAAATTGAAACAATAGTACCTGCTTCGCAAAATTGAAAGATATTTAAATATAAACATTAGATTTTGTAAGGATACATAAATCTGGTAACAAATTTTCTGACATGGAAATAGCATTTAATAAAAATTATTATATTACCATTGATATTAGCTACACTCCTGTCAGAATTCACTCCCAAATTCTCAAAGTCATCTACAAAATCTTGATTTTTGTATTTTGATTGTTAGTACTTATTCAGCCATTATAAAACTTTGATTTTGATTTTTAGTATTTTATCCAATCATTTAAAAAAAAAAAAACTTCTACAAGAAAATAAGAAAAATTTGAAGCCAATACAATTTATCTAATTCTGTTAGACATCCAGGTAGATGGACATACTATTCAGCACACAGAATTAATGCTGAGTGTCACTAACAGTGGAAAAATAAATAAAGAAAGAAAAGAAAAGAACTTTTTTAAGCCAAAAGGAAAAAAAGAATAAGGATGTTGATAAGAGCCATTTGAGGATTTTCAGTTCACCGCTGACAGTAAATATGTTGCAGCTCCTTTGTTCTAGATGAAATAAAATAGTCCCTATTGAGTAATGGAACTTAGTTTCTGTCTTAAAGGAATAATTACAGAATAATAATGGGATCACTAAGAAATTTATGAGAGTAGAATAAGTGTCTTTACTATAATACCACGCTATGATGAAGTAAAGTAATTCAACAGACCCATCTCATCAAAGCCACTTGAAAGTGTTAATGTCTTCCAAATGTCAAAACAAGACGACAATTTAGTTAAAAAAGAGTCAAATTCCTTGAGCGTGTGTTAACAAAACATATATGTTTAAAGAACTAAAGTTTTAAATCTTAAACCAGTTTCTTTGAAGTCTTAAGAAGAATTTTCAGGCATCGTAACACCCATCATCATGTCCCTAATGCCACAGCCAGCTTCCCAGACCAAGACTGGTGTAATCACACAGGGCACTGAGCTAAAAAGGGTGCTAGGCTTGAAGTTTAATGTTTTGTGGTTACCGTATTAAAGTTCTGAAGAATTCTGTCTTTGATTCGTCTGTGCTTGGTAAATAAAGTCCTATAGGACAATGGAACATGCACCACAGTCTTGGACATGCATGATCCTGCCTCATGCCTGCCTCCCTCTCATGGGTTCTTAACTACCCATGGGTTCTCAACTGCCCAGTCGCCCATCCCTGGCACAGTGGGTGCTATTTAACCTGTCGGTTGATGCCCCTGCCCAGTGATATTGACTGCCTTCCACACCTGGTGGGCACCTGTATTCAGAGATTATATGTATAGCGTCCTGTGTCTGAGTGCAGGGCCTGCTGGCAACTGGGCCTGTCCAAGACTGGAAGAACCATGGCACACTCACAGGCGACTACCAAACCTCTCAACCATACTGAAGAAGTACCAAGGGTGCCCTGGTGCAGAAACTAATCCCTTGGAGTGGCCTGTCCATTATGGGCTCTAGCATGAATCTTGGGGAAGGGAAGATAGATGCCCAGGAAATGAAGTATCCCATTGTCTGAAAGATCACAAACCTGAGTAGCAAATAACATATACCAGGACAGGTCAAGAAAGAGAGTGAAAGAAAATAAAAAGATAATATTTTCGTACCTTTAATGATATTGTTCTTGCTTTTTGAATAAGAAGCTCCACTTTTTTTTCATTTTTCCACTTGCACCTACAAATTAGTTAACCAGCTCTGCCTAGTGCTTAATGTGATGGGCACATAGTAGGAACCCAATATATTTATTCAATGGATGGTGAATGTAATCTTCATTGAAGAGACTGTTATTGTCAGTCTTGACAGCTTTATTTATCCAGTCATGAAAAGTCACGTCATAGTTCACTAAAAGGAGAATGTATCCTGGTAGTTACGAGGAAGGGAGAGTAATCGTAGCTGGAGTCTCAGTTTTGGAGGATTAGAGACAGTTGTTAGAATTCTTATTCTTGTCCTATATTAACTAGAGAAAAAAAGCCAAGACTCAAGACCACACTGTGCCTCAATCCAGCAACTTTTACTCTTGGTTCATTCCAAGACTATTAAGGACCCCAACTTATGAATCTCAAAGCACCTTTTCTCCAAATAATTCAAATGACTCTTCCAATTTACAGAGCTCAAAGCAATTTTTTCCTCAAATAATTCCAGGTTTCTTTCTTTTTTTTTTTTTAAGATTTTATTTATTTATTTGACAGACAGAGATCACAACTAGGCAGAGAGGCAGGCAAAGAAAGAGGGGGAAGCAAGCACCCCACTGAGCAGAAAGCCCAATATGGGGCTAGATCCCAGAACCCTAAGATCGTGTTCTGAGCTGAAAACAGAGGCTTAACCCACTGAGCCACCAAGGCGCCCCACTAATTCCAGTTTTATTCTCCTTCTAAGCTTGTCTTTTGTATAAGATTTCCTTTGGGGGAAAAAAAAATGTTTGAAACTACCATAAGAGGCATCTTTACAAAACAAAATCTGGAGGCTTATTCTCTGGGAAGAGAGTGTGAACACAATTTTCTCTATTCCTTTTACCAAATATAACTACAAACCATGGGAATATATAATACTAGCCAAAGAGGACCATGAAAGGTGGCAGTGAGATGCCAGACCAGTCAGGGATCTCGAGAACTGAGGAATGAATGACATGCAGTAAGTTCTCTGAATTTTCTTTTTTCCACAGAGGAGGAACTGAAGAATATGGCAACCCAGAAAATGCCAATAGGTACAGACACAAAAAAGTCCCAAGTAAAACTTTTTTTCTTTAGCCAAAGGAAAGGGGCAGCCAGCCAAGAGAGAAAGAAACTTTTTAAATAGTAACTACTCCAACCAAACAATTTGGGAAGAACAAAAGGTGACCTCACCCCACTCCATGCCAGGGAAGGCTAGACTTCCATGCTCATGAGGCTATAATGAGGAGCTCCAAAACTCTGCCAGAGGGGTATTAAAAAAAGACCAAGTAGGAAGGCAGGACTTTCATTTATCTGGTAATATATCTCCTTTATCCCCTCCAATGTCATTGGGAACAAAATGGGAACCCTGAGTTTTCTATCCTCATCCAGCATTAATGAGAAAAGCCAAATCCCTCACACTGGGGTGGTGTCAGAGAAAGCCCAGTAAAATTTCACCTTCACCATCACTAAACAATAATGAGGTCATCCCATTCTGGTATCAGTGGAAAACATGCAAAGAGCTAGAAATCCTGGCAATGCCCAAAAGTAATGAGCCAGCCTCCCTTGGGTGTCAACAGAAGCCAAATGGCAGGACTGGGGTGGCACCCACCCTCCCCTGCCAGAGCAGAGTCACAGGAGTTCACATAAAACAGAAAATCTAAATAAGATCCAAAGTTTCATAATAGAAAAATATCAGTTTTCTTTACTTTTCTCTTCTCTTTTCTTTTTTAAGATTTTGTTTATTTGAGAGAGAGAGAGAGACAGAGACAGAGATAGCTACAAAGAAAATGATAGAAAGCATAAGCAGGGAGGGAGGATGTGGAGCTCCATCCCAGGACCCCAGGATCGTGACCTGAGCCAAAGGCAGATGCTTAACCGACTGAGCCACCCAGGCACCCCCCAAAAATGTCCAGTTTTCATAGAAACTTACTTTCCAAACTAAGAACTATGAATTTCTAAAAATGCAAGCAAAAAGATAATGGACAGAGGACAGCACTGATATGCCAGACATCTTAGAGTTATCTCTTCAAGATTTTAAAGCAGCCATGATCAAAAGGTTTCAGTGAGGAATTAAGAACAAGCTTGAGGGTGCCTGGGTGGCTCAGTGGGTTAAGCCGCTGCCTTCAGCTCAGGTCATGATCTCGGGGTCCTGGGATCGAGCCCCGCATCGGGCTCTCTGCTCAGCAGGGAGCCTGCTTCCTCCTCTCTCTCTGCCTGCCTCTCTGCCTGCTTGTGATCTCTCACTGTCAAATAAATAAATAAAATCTTAAAAAAAAAAAGAACAAGCTTGAAACAAAAAAGTAGAAAACCTCAGAACAGACACACAAAACTTCAGCAAAGAATAGGAGATATAAAGAAAAATCAAATCAATATTTCAGAACTGAAACATATAAAAACCAAGAAAAAAAGTGCAATAGATGGGCCAAAAGCAGAATGTAGGACAGAGGAGAGAATCAATGAAATGGAAAATAAAATGATACATATAATCCATGCTAAGCAGCAGTGAGAAAATAGACTGAAAAAATAAAAATAAACAGAGCCCCAGAAACTTGTGGATTACAATAATAGGTATGCTATTCATATCATCAGAGTCTCATAAGGAAAAAAGAATTATCAGTGAGACAGAAAAATACTCAAAGGAATAATGGCTGAAATTATTTCACAAATTTGTGAAATTAGCAAGTGACATAAATCTTCATACCTAAGAAGTTGAACAAATCCGAAACAGGATTTACTCCAAAATGTTCAGTTTCATACTTCTGAGAACTAAAAAGAAGGGAGTAAAATTGAAAGCAGCTAGAGAAAAGGACACATATTAGGTTTTAATAACAGTATCATTCATGAGAAACCATGGAGACCATAAAAAATGGCAAAATGTATTTCAAGTGCTAAAAATAAAAGAACTGTCAAACTAGAACCATATACCCAGGTAAGATATCCTCTGGCAAGTAAAGGGAAATAAAGACATTAAGATATCCTCTGGCAAGTAATGGGAAATAAAGACATTCTCAGATAAAGGAAAACCAAGAAAATTTGTTGTCACAGATCTATTCTAAAAGTATGCTTAAAGGAAGCTCTCTAAACAGAAAGGAAATGATAAGAGAGAACAAAACAAAGCAAAACAAAAATACAAAGAAAAAAGGGAAACTTTAGGACATCAAGAAGGAATAAAGAATATGACAAGCAAAAATATGAGTAAACTCAATTTGCATTCCTTCTTTTGAGTTTTAAAAATTATGCTTGATAGTTGAACCAACAGTTATAATGTTGTCTGATGTGGTTCTAAATCTATATACAGGAAATATTTAAGACAATTATATTGTAAATGGAGCAGGGTAAGGGGAGGTAAAGTTTCTAATTTCACTTGAACTGGTAAAATTATGATACCAGCAACACGTAGAGAATACTAAAAATATATGTACAAAAATAAACTCAGAAACAGGAGAGATAAATCAAAATGAAATTCTGATAAATATATAAGTAACCCATAGGAATGGAAGAAGAAAATGAGAGGAATCAGTCTATCTGATTTCAAGACTTCCTATATATCTACAGTGATCAAGACAGTGTGGTTTTTGTGGTGAGAAATATGTATCAATCAGTGGAACAGAAGAGAAAATACAGAAATATATCCACCCGGAAGTACCCAACTGAATTCTGATGGAAAGGCAATAGGGCAATTCAATGCAGGAAAGAAAGCCTTTTCAACATACAACATGGGGGTGACTGGGCATCAGTAGAGAAAAATGAACCTCAACCTAACTCGCAGATCTCAAGTGAAAATTCCTTCATTATGAATTACAGACTTACACATAAAATGTAAAGCAATAAAACTTATAGAAAAACACTAATAGAAAATTTGGGGATCCAGTCCTATGCAAAAAATTCTTACACTTGACACCAAAAACATGATGTTTAAAAGAAAAAAAAATGATAATTTTTTAACATTAAAAATACTTGCTATGAAAAACACCCTGTTAAAGAGGATTAAGGGACAAGCTATAAATCACAAATCACATATATGATAAAGGGCTAGGATCTAGAATATATAAAGAACTCTTAATTTCTGTAATAAGAAAAAAAAATAAAATGATCATATTAGAACATGGACCAAAAAATACAAAAAGATAATTTACTGAAGAAGTATATGTATGGGGTAAGTACATGAAAAGGTCTTCAGATCATTAGCCGTTAGGAAGATGCAAATTAAAAGTGCAAATAGATACCACTACACATCTATCAGAATGGCTAAAATAAAAAATAGTGACAGCAGCAGATTCTGGTAAGGATGCAGAGAAAAGAGATTACTCATATTTTACCGGTGGGAATGTAAGATGATATGGTTACTCCAGAAAATAGGCAAGTTTTTAAAAAACTAAACATGCAGCTAATATACAACACTGAAATTATTCTCCTGGACGTTTATACCAAAGAAATGAAGTCTTGTACACATAAAAACCCATACATAAATGTCACAGTGGCTTTATCATAAAACCCCAAACTAGAAACCAGCCAGACGTCCTTCAAGAGGTAAATGGCTGAAGCTCAGTATACCTACACCATGGAATCCTGCTAAGCTATAAAAAGGAATGAAGTATTGATACATGCATCAACCTAGATCAATCTTTTTTTTTTTTTAAGACTTATTTATTTGAGAGAGAGAGAGAGAGAGAGCAAGTGCACACAGAAGGAGAGGGAGAAGCAGACTCCCCACTGGGCAGGGAACCCAATGCAAGGCCCTATCCCAGGACCCCGGAATCATGACACAAGCCGAAGGCAAACACTTAAGCAACTGAGCCACCTAGGTGCCCCAACATAGATGAATCTTTACAGAATTATCTTGATTGAAAAAAAATCCAATCTCAAATTGTTGAATACTATATGATTTGAATTTATAATATTCTTTTTTTAAAGGATTTATGTATTTCTTTGAGAGAGAGCACAAATGCCTGAGTGAGGGGTGGGGCAATGGGAAAGGGAGAGGAAAAGAATCTCAAGCAGACTCCCCACTGAGCCAGAGCCCTATGCAGGACTCAAAGCCTGGCTCGATCCCACAACCCTGAGATCATGATCTGACCTGAAATCAACAGTTAGATGCCTAACTGAGTCATCCAGATGTCCCTGAATTATACAATAGTCTTAAATGACAAATGGCTAGAAATGAAAAACATTGCTGGCCAAAGTTAAGAAAGGAGTAAGGGCTGGAGGGAAGAGAATGTGGGAGGAGAAGGTGAACCATCCTGGTGATGGAAATGTTCTGTATCGAGTTTGTGTCAATGTAAATATTCTGGTTTTGATATTGTGCCATAGTATTGTAAAATGTTACCAATAGGAGCAACAGAGTCATGGTCAAGTGGGAGCTCTTCCTATTGTTCCTTACAATTGCATGTAAATCCTCAATTACCTCTACGTAAAATGTTTACACAACTAAAAATATTAAATTTTAGAGCTACCAAAATCAAAGAAAAAATCATAGTTACTGCATTAAATAGATTATACTTTTGGGGTACCTGGGTGACTCTGTCAGTTAAGCTTCTGACTCTTGACTCTTGATTTCGGCTCAGGTCATGATCTCAGAGTCCTGGGATCAACCCCTAAGTGGGGCTCTGCACTCACCACAGCATCTTCTTGTCCTTCTCCCTCTGCTCCTCCTCCTGCTTGAGTGCTCTCTCCCTGTCTCTCTTTCTCATGTAAATAAATAAAAATCTTTCAAAAAATAGATTATGCTTTTGAACAATTAGATTTATTAATATCACAAGAATTTTAAAAAATAAAACCATACCACCTGTTTTTATAGGACCTTTCTGTCTTTGAGTGTTTCTGGAATAACATAATTCAGAAAGCCCTTTATGTAAAATTGAAAATGATCATTTAGTATTTCCTAACAAAGCAAAGAAACTAGAAAGTTTTGGTTCAGTCAAAATCATTGCAAAATTGCCACAATTAAAATACAGTGAAAATTAGAGTGATAAGCAAATCCAGAAGAGGAATTTTTTGAGCACTACATTATAGTCATGAAAGTGTTAATGTACATTTTTGAAAACCCCAGTTCACATATTTATGTACTTTCCAAAGACCTTCGTGTTCTAGAATTTTAATATATGCCTTGGGTGTTTATTAATAGGCACTTTGGAAAATCATTCAGGCCACTGGCTTTCTTCCTTTTAGTGCTGGGAAATAGTAATTTACTAAATAGCAACTCATTAATGTGAAAGAGTTAATGGAAAAACTGTGTTATGCATTTTGATAATCTACTTCAATAAATATAACCACATAATGATGATTATTTAGAAATATAAGTAGGTATAGTAAATCTAAATAAAGGCATTATTTATAAAGTTGCGATTAGTAATATTTTCCCACGTATTGGTAGGATAAAAGTGTTTTTTGTTTTTTATTTTTTTTAAGTCTCTTTATTTTAGATTTTTGGTAATCTGGAATTAACAAAAAAGAAAGAAACAAACAAAAGAAATAATTTCTGGGGAAGTCCAGAGGAAGAACCTTGATTTGGTGTGATTATGGTATATTCTTTATCCTTAAAATTACTATGGATATTATCAAGTGATGTATATTTCCTCTCCTTTTACTTTACAGGGCGAAGCCTTTCAGTCATCACTATGTTGATGAGTCTCCTCTGCTTTTTCTACATCACAATTTCCCAGTGAGAAAGAATATGAAACGATGCAGGGATGAGGAATACTTGCTAGTAGACCATGCCTCCCCTCCCCTCCCCTCCCCCCCTCTCCTCCCCTCCCCTCCCCTCCCCTCCCCTCCCCTCCCCTCCCCTCCTCTCCTCTCCTCTCCTCTCCTCTCCCCTCCCCTCCCTTGTCCTCCCTTCCCCTCCTTCTCCCCTCCCCCCCCTCTTCTCCTCTCACCAACCGGAATGAAGACCCAGAGAGAAGAGGAGGCAGAGGAGCTGCCAAAAATAGAGTATAGGAGAAAGGGAGTGAGATGGAAAGAACCATCAAGACCTTGAAGATTTGTCATCTTCATTGTTATCATTTTCAGTTATATTTTGAATCCAAGAGCTTTTGTGGAGGAAGTGTGTGCGCTTTCATTGAATGGTTTAGAGAAAATTCATCTTTGGTTTAGTGTGCCTGTTCTTCAGTGGAATTTTAAATCTGGTTATTCCTGAGCACTAAAAAAATCCATAAGTAAAAACAAAACAAAGCAAACAACAAATAAAGCTCTCTATAAGTGCAATGGTGCATTCTAATTATTTTTCAAATTTTTTCAGTTATTCCAGTCATCAGATAGCTATATATATGTATTCATCTTTTTCCTAAACACATATTATTTAAATGAATATTCACTAATATGCCTTATTTACTTTTTATTAATTTTTTTCTTTTTTTTTTCTTTTTAGCTTTCTGTACCTCTTATTTGTACCTTTAAGGCCTGGCATTTTATTTTATTTATTTATTTGTATATTTATTTATTTATTATTTATTTTTTTAATTTTTTATAAACATATAATGTATTTGTATCCCCAGGGGTACAGGTCTGTGATTCGCCAGGTTTACACACTTCATAGCACTCATCATAGCACATACCCTCCCCAATGTCCAGAACCCCACCCCACTCTTTGGACTCCCCCTCCCCCCAGCAATCCTCAGTTTGTTTTTTGAGATTAAGAGTCACTTATGGTTTGTTATTTTATTCATTTTTTTTAAATGATTTTATTTTTTTGTGAGAAAGAGAGAGAGAGAGAAGCAGAGGGAGAGAACCTCAAGCAGACTCCATGCCGAGCACTGAGCCTGATGTCGGACTCCATCTCAAGACCATGACTGGCACTTGGCTAGCTGAGACACCCAGGCACCCGGAGGCCTGGAATTCTAGAATGCTTCTGACAAGAGTGTGTTTCAAGCTGGTAGAAATTACCATTGGTTGATAATCATGACTGCTCATTGGTCAATAGTTGTGGGTGAGCTATGGATGGATTTGTCCTTGATAATGAGGTCTTAGCCCCCATGATAGTCATTTCTATCTTTTATGGGGTTCAGAATAGCATCAAATTTTCTTCTGATGCTCCTGAACTGCCCTCATCTACTCTATAAAATATGCCAGTCCCAGCCAAGTGATGATGTTTATTCAGTGTGAGACTAGCCCATAAAAGATTCCTCTATTGGGATACTTTGATGATGCTTCACAGAGACTTGATCTCCAAAGACTGTGCTCTGCTTTCCCTAGGTTTGAAGGAAACTGGTGGAGGTACTGTACAAGGAGGAGGAAATAATGCTTCCCCAAAGAGTCTTTGAGGAGGCAGAAAGGTCTGGTGAGGAATTACAGCACTGCATATCTGCTTTTTGCTTGTCTCTCAAAGAGGGCTTACGACATAGCCCATGCCAGATATATACCCTGTCTGCTCTTCTTCCTTTTACATCCTGTCCTCAATGTGAGGAGGCTGGACCTCACAGGCTGCATCTGCTGGTCCAGGAGGCTGGACCATCATGGGCTAACAGCTGGATTCAGCAAATGGGGAATCTTGGTAAGAGAAGGAGAGGGAAAATGAAGTCAGGGCACATATTTCCCTGGTTCTCTACTCAGTAGGCTGCCACAGACAAATGGTGTCTCTTAATGGTAGGTCACTTTTCTCCAGTACTGCTTTGCACATAATTTTTTAAAAGATTTTATTTATTTATTTGACAGAGAGAGAAAGATAGTAAACACAAGCAGGGAGAGCAGCAGGCAGACAGAGAGGGAGAAGCAGACACCCACTGAGATGAGAGCCTGGTGCAGGGTTCTATCACAGGACTCTGGGATCATGACCTGAGGCCAAGGCAGACACTTAAGTGACTGAGTCATCCAGGTGCCCCTCCTTTGTACATAATTATTCAGTGTTTCAGCAATTACTCCTATGCACCATCCCTCAGGACTAGAAGTAGTAGGCCCACTACTGTCAGCCCCAGGGTCCTCAGTTATCCTTCAGGTTTTCCCCACTCTACACACACTTCTGTGAATAGTCCTTTTGAAAATAAATCCTCCTTGAGTTATGATAATTGGTGTGTGTTATCTGTTTCCTGTTGAAATCCTGGTTGATAAATATAGTCAATAATGAATAGTTGATTGAATGTTTACTATTCTAAGAGATTTATGGGTATTGAACCATTAAATCCTCTTATGAGGACAAATCAGGAGGTACTATTATTATTCCCATTTTACAGCTGAGGAGAGATTAAACCATATGCCCAAGGTGCACTACAAGAAAGTGGTGGGATGTGATTTGCACCAGAGCATTCTGTCTTCCAGAACTTGGGCTCAGCACAAACACCCATCCGAGGAATGAGTGCAGCTAGAAATGCATGAGGGGTGCAATTTTACTGTTCCTTCAGAAGTACTGGGTATGAGAATTTACATTTTTAGCTAATTTAATCTATAAAGAGTTACTTCATTTTAATTTGCATTTTGTTGATTAATGATGAATATTTATTTCCGTATGTTATCCCTAGCTACTTGTCCTCAAAAGAGATTGTCTTTTTGTGGTCTTTGACTATTTTTCTATTGAGATTATTGGGTAGTTTTCCATTTTATGGGCTCTTTATAAAATCAAATTTCCCCATTTTTATGCATTTTTATCTTTATTCTCTTTTTTGACACAAAATTATACATTTTTGTAACTTCATTCATTTAGAAAAGGTGCTTTTATTATTTAAGAAAGATATGGTTATGGAAATATGTTTATTAAACACATAGAAGGAAAAGAAATAGAATAAAACTCCTTTAGAACCATACCAGTCAGAGATAACTGTTGGTCCCAATTTGAGTTATTTTCATATAGGCTTTATTTAATGTTTGTAAATGATGTTTTACAATATATGCTGTTTTGAAACTTTTAAATTTAAAACACTGTGAATATCTTTGCATTTCTCTACATTTTTGTGTATGGTATTTGATTTTATTTCCATATATAACATTTGTAATTAAAATAAAATGTATCCTTACTGTAAAATATTCAACTAATAAAAAATTTTACTCTGTCATCACTGCCCATACACTGCATGGGGAGATGCTCATAGCAGTTTGTTGTACAGCCTCAGGATCTCCCTTTATGTACATACAAACCTACAGAGATGGGTTATCAGATGGGCACACGCTTGGTTTACTCAATCTTCCATTTTTGAATATTTATGTTGTTTCCAGATTTTTACTGTTATATTGAAACCCAGGACTCTCAATAGCTCACATACTCAAAGATATATCGATCCTATCTTTAAGATAAACACTGATCAACAGCTCAAATAAACTACACATTTTTGTGGGGTACTAAAGTCAGACTGCATTTTCTTCCAGGACTCCTCAAAGAGAAAATGATAAAATAATGAACCACATCTTGCAACATATTAATCATAAACATAGCAATTTGCTTCCAAAGGGGGGATTTCTTTTTATGTTACATTATAAAAAATGTTGTAATTTTATTATAGAAAACTTAAAAACTAAATATAAAAAATCTAAATAAAAATTCCCCCTAAATCTTAATACCCCCAAATAATCACATTTCTCCTTTTAATGTAAATTCATCTATAGTATTTTCTCCTTGTGACATGATCACACCTTACATATTATTATCAAATATTCAGGATCAGGAACAAAAGATCGGAGTGAACAGTTTCTGACTAGATACCCCATGTTCAGTGAGATTTTGTGTTTTCTTGCATCCTACTTTATGGCATTTAGAAAGTTCCAATCACCTCCTAATCTCCATTTGATACCACTGCCTCTTATTGACTATGATAACCAATATCCTCCCATAAAATCCAGAATGGTTTTCATTACTTGATGCCAAAAGCCTTAAATGATACACTGTGTAAGGAGGATTTCCATATTATTTTTCCAAATTACCTTTTGCTTTCACAACACCATCTGCTGAATAATCCTTATCTTTGTCCTTTCTCACTCAAAACATTCTGCTAAATAACTGAGTCTGTTTCTAGGCCATATTCTTCTTTTAATCTCTCTGTATAATTTTGAACTATGACATTTAGTTATCAGCACTTTCGTTCATTCAACAAGTATTTATTGAGCAGCTATGTTCTTTGTGTTAGCATAGCAGTGATCACAACTAACAAAAGAGGGGCAAAGACAAAGAGTGCAGTGGGCTTTGCTATTTTATGGTGAGTGATAGAGAAGATTTCCCCGGTAAAGCAATAGTTGAGCAGAAAACTGAATGAGGGTAGGAGCTATGTTACTATTTAGAAAAGGAGAATGCCAGTTGGAGGGGAAAGCAAGGGTGAAAACCTTGAGACTCAAGCAGGACTGGAGCATTTCAGGAAGTGCAAAAAAAAAAGTCAATACGGTTGAAAGGAAATGATGGGGAGGAAGAAGCAGGAAAAGACGTCAGAGAGGGACCGGGGACTGGTGGCTCTGAGCGTGTGGGGTCCTGGTAGTTATTTCCCTTTTATACTAAGGAAGATGAGAAGACATGAGAATTCGGAGCCAGGGAGTGAGATTCACTGACATTGCTGGCTGTGGTTTTGAAAATAGAACATGAGGGCCTGAGGTGGAGAATGCGCAGGGCAAGAATGGAGTAGGAGGCTATTGCAATAGTATAGGTGAAAGCTTTATGATGTATCAGAAGTGGAGTGATAACATCTGAAAATGCTGGTGAAGACTGGTTTTGAGCTTCCAGAAAAGTATGGTCACAGTCTAATAATCTTTCTATTTTGAGTATCAACTAGCCTAGGGCTTAACAACATGTCCCACAAATACTCCTTGAATGAACTCCTTAATGAGACATCCAAAGCCACAGCCTGCTGGACTTCCAGATCAGAGTTCTCTCCTTTCTGCTACTGTCTCTCTACTTTTGGTGTTTTCCTCTCAGAGAAAGACTTCCACAGAGTCACCTTGTTTTCTGTCCTTCAGAGCTTTTCTTAAATACTCCCTCTTCTGGCATGCCTTTCCATGGATGACTTTTACCCTTTTAAAACCTGGTGAATATTGTACCATTCATTTGTTTCTCCAATAGATAACTTACTGGGTCTTTTTTTTTTTTTTTTAGAGATTTTTTTTTTTTTAATTTATTTATTTGACAGACAGAGATCACAAGTGTACAGAGAGACAGGCAGAAAGAGAGAGAGGGAAGCAGGCTCCCCGCCAAGCAGAGATCCCAATGCGGGGCTCCATCCCAGGACCCTGAGATCATGACCTGAGCCAAAGGCAGAGGCTTAACCCACTGAGCCACCCAGGTGCCCCTACTGAGTACTTCTTATCCATTGGGCACTCGGTTTGGCTCTTGTAATAAATGTAAAAGTAAGTGAAACAGACAAAATGTTTGCCCACAGGGAGATTACATTGAAGCAGAAGAAGAGAGAAAGTAAACAATAAACATAAAATGAAAGTAAATGGTAAGGTACACCAGAAGGTGAGACACGCTGTGGGCAGGTGCCAGGAACTCACCTGGGTTCAGGGCTTAGAGGTGGGAAGCAGGGGCAGGTAGAGGACCAACTTGGAAGGCCATTCAGATTCACGGTGAGTGGCTAGATGGGCTCTGTCAAATCTTCTACCAATGATTCTCGTTTAATCCTCAAAACAGGTCTTTTGTGTTTCTTATCATTATTGCTTTTCAATTCATTTTTTCACAAGTATCCTCGATATTCACTTTGTAACACAATGTTAAAACACGTTTATTAGTTTTGAGAATCATAACAACATACATTTACGTAGCATTTTATAGTTTCTGCTGATTTTTAATATAATGATTTGTTTGGCTTTGAACCATGATGCCAGTAAAGTATGTAGTTAAATGAATATTAACATGAACTAAAATTAAGGGAAAGAGTACTCACAAAGAGTTTATTATTTGTCCCCAGCTTTATATATGGGATCAGCGATCTTAGGGTTCACAAAGTCCAATTTAGTAAATGAGATTTGCAATTCATTTTATGTATGTGTGTAAAATTTTCCATCATAAGCCTATTTACTGATTGAGTTTGTGATAGTGTTGGAACTCATAATAATGAGGTAAAATGTGGGGGGAAATTCAAGAAGGAAGAATATTGTATAAGTGGCAAATGGGGAGGAAATAAAATCAATGTTCATGCGATTCTAAGAGCAGATCTTGAAAGGGGACTGCTTACCAGAGGTCATCTGCACGGTTGCATTTTAGACACCCGTCCCCCCTCACACAAAGTAAGCTAGCTTCCTCCTAGAGAAAAAGGCACCCTCCAGAGTTTCAAATCAATCATTGTTAGGAAATCCAATGTTAACCTAATGCCTCTTTTTCTCTGCACCATTCCTCCTATTTTGCTCTAATATCTTAAACCCAGCTCTCAGTAAGTTTCTTTTGTCTCTAATACAAAACCATGGGTTTTAAGCTTGCTCAATGTGATGATGGAAATGAGGCTTTACTTGATAAATTAATATGATGGGGAACAATGTTTCATCTGATTTGAACGGCAAAGAATAAATCCCTAACCTCTCACTTTCATTTTTCACAGAAAGATTACATAATGCTTTGGGGAAGGAATCTCAATTAGCCTGATCTATGCAGTCTTCCAACACAGGGGCTGATACAGGACCTGTTCTGGAATATTGAGAAATGATGGTTACAGAGTGACCAGTCCAAGAGAAATCAGGGATCACCTACTTCTGATACCACCATGGTCTCTTGCACATTCCGTAGAATCTTAATGCCAATAAATCTCTTTTTCTTCAAATTGTAATACCATCCTACTGGGTCATTTATTGGAATAATTACCCCATCTCTTCCTACTGTGATATTATAGGAAAATACTTAGTTTTCAATAATCACATTTTCTATGCTGTAGCCTATCAAAGTATAAGTTAATATTCCCTTTTGGCTAGTGTTTTTACTTAAGAAGCAAAATTACTACTTTAAGAAGAAGTAGAGAGTATAATTTCTTAAAAAAAAAAAAGATCTAAACATTCCATGCCAAATGGAATACAAAATACAATATGAAATAGATCGCCAAACTCTCTGATTCATTTATGGCTGTTAGCCCTGCTGGTTTTCCACAAAATGTGCATAGCTGATGTCTTCCACTGAATTGTGTTGCATGGTTTCATATGACAGCAGAGGGAAATGACTTGGAAAATACAAAAAAAAAAAAAAAAATCTAAAACTTTAGAACAACAGCTTAAAGTGTTTAATGAACTATAAACAGCTTCCACTGTTTAAATGTCTATGAGCGGTGCAATGACAAAGAACAGCAAGGAAGGAATAGAACTGTGTGCAGTTTATAATTAGAGCTATTAAGAGTACTAAAGTGAATATAGAAAGCAGCTACTAAAAGCGAGCTGCTCACCAAACCTTATACAAAACACACACTCAAGGGTGTGTCTACACTAGCCCTTTAAAAGGAAACACATTAAAGCACATTTGTATCTGCTTGGTGTCAGCATGTAGGCAACAAAAATGCATTACTCCCAAAGAATGCTTTCTATTATGTGCAATAACATCTATATTATACATCACAATGATGAGTATTATTGTGGTGTCATTGCTGTAGCTTTCAACATTAACACTATGGGAAAATGGACTCTTTCCGAGCACCTTAAACTAAAGAAAAAAAAAATGCTTGGTGGAAAACATAATGTTTATCAGTGAATTCATGTTAGTTCCAAATGAATTTTATTTGTTAGTAATGCATAAATGGGCCTCATGTAGGTATATCCAAGGTTTTTCCCTTTGACTTTTATACTTGGAAAATTTTAAGCAACTTCATTTATTATGAATGAATTGTTTTAGGGTGATAGTGAGGTACTCAGCACCACTAATTACAGTGACTTGGAGTCTAAGAAGAGCCATGTGTGAAAAGGGACTGAAAGACTGTGCCAGGAAGATGTCATATTCCTCCTAGTGCCCATAACTCATCGTGCCCACAATAAGACAAAACCAGACAAAAACAAACAAACAAACAGAAACCACTGCTCTACAAGGTTCAGTGCACAGTCTTTGTTCATACCCCAGTTATCTTAACGGCCTTCAAATTACTTCTTTGCCATCCTCTGTTACAGCACAAGGGGTCTGCAAATGTCAGTGGCACAATTCAAATATGGATAAGTTCAAGGGAAGTATGTGGTAACCATCCATTTTCCTATGAAATATCTATGATTGATTACAGCTGAGGTCCCTAAGACCTTCATATGTGAAAGAGGCAGGCTTGAGAGGGTGAATGTTAGCCCAAATCTCATTTTATTATTAACAAGCAGGCTGGCTTTCCATGTTGACTCAAACTCGGAATCTCGGTGTCTTCCCATATAATGTAGATTGTGTTACCAAGTTCACCGTCTTTTATTAGACCAAGTAGAATGCATACATTCATGCATACATACATATCATACATCTAGCATCTGGCTCAATAAATAGTAGTTTAACTCCTCAGTCCTGGTTCCTAAGGCTAATAATTCTTTAAGATATAATACATTTTTCTGTGTTGTTTTTACTGACTTTAGTAGTAACCCCAGGAATTTCCTGCTTGAAATATCTTTCTGTCCACACTCAAAATGGAGAAAGTAGATGTTTGAGTTGGTTGTGTAACTGCAACCATTTGGTTCCCACATGAAATTTTATGTGGGACAACATGTAACTTCACAGAGTAGTTAATAAGATGAAGAAATGGTGCTCCGGGGGCCCTCTCAGGCTCCAGGGACCCTCCAGAAACCAGCTGCTCCATCAGCTCTCACCCTACAGCTGAGACAAAGATAGTCCTCGTGCATCCCTCTTGTGCTGCGGGACGGGACCCCTTGGGAATCGAGACTGCTGTGAGGTTGCTCATGAGCCATCGGATACATACACCTAAGCAGAACAAAGAACACACCTTGGATTGCATCTTCAAAAACTCTTTTTTTTTTTTTTCAAATAATCATATGTTTCTGAAAATTAAGACATGGATAGAGCCTTTTAAGGGCCACCGTTCTACTCAATATACCAGCTCATAAAAAAATAACTGAACTCCTTCATGGAGCATCAGAAGGCCTTCAACTAAAACTGTACTCTACTGAGTCCCTTGGATAATATGCTCAGCCATGCTAAACTGCTTGCTGCTTCTAGAATGCTGCTTCCTATTCCCCTCTCGGAGCCTTTGCTCACTGCTTTATCTGCCAAGCATTAGCTTCATTATTTTTCTGCCTACCGATTGTGATGCATCTTTTAAGACTCAGTTTAAGCATTACTTCCTTTATGAACTATGTTCTGAATCCTGAACCCACTGGATTATCACGGAGCTCACAACAGAAGTATTATGATATTATTGTAATCACATATTACGTGAATATTTGGAAGCTCATTTGTACCTATCAGGCTCCTCCTACCCTCAATCACCTCCCTTCATCCTCATTAGCCTGTATCTTTTATCTTTAAATTTACATCTCATAGAATTTAATCTCCAGAGTCTGGTATGGCACTCTGCAGATAGTAAGCTTTTAATAAAAGACTGCTAAATAACATTGACAAGTGAGTACCTACTATATACTAGTCACCTTGCAGGGAATTTATGTATGAGATAATATTTGCTGTAATCCTCAAAACAGGACTGTAAGGCAATATTCCTAGTCCTACTTCAACACTGAAAGACTAAGACTTAGAGTAGTAAATAGCTTGCTCAATGCCAATAGAGAAAAATTAGAAAAATTGGTATTTGAACTGAGGTTGTCCAACTTAAGCCATTGTTATTTTCAGTTAAAAATATTGATCATCTAAATATTGTTATTAGAAATTGAATGTTATTAGAAATTAGAAACAATGTTATTAAACATTGTTACTAGAAATGTGTGTGAGGCATTGGAGTTGGTCAAGTAGGATTTTGGACCTAGAGAGATCCGAATTATAGATACACTTTATTAAAATAATGCTTTTTGTTTACCTACTATGGGCCAGGTGTTATTCTCACCTGGGCATATAGCTAGGAATAAATAACTCCAAATCCCTGCTCTTACGTAGTCTACATTTTCAGTGGAAGAGAGGGGAATGAATGAATAAATGATAAGTGCTAAGGAGAAGAAAGTGAATCAGAGTAAGAAGACAGAGTGATGCAGGGGTCCTTTTATAGTCTTTTTTCAAAAGGGTCTGCCATTTGAGCCAAGATTCAATGAAGTAATGGAAAGGAACAGCCATGAAGCAACTGAGACTACTCTGAGAAGGAACAGCCTGCATAAAGACCTTACACTGGGGAGCTCGGGACAGCATTAGGAAGCCAAGGGCAGCAAGGAGGCCAGTATGGACAGAATGGAATAGTCAATGAGGACAGAACTGGAGATACATCCCAGAAGGGTGAGGGAGCCTCATCTTGGAGGTCTTATCAGATACTGAATTTTTCTGTGAGTGAGATGGGAAGTCACTGGAGGTTTCTGAGCACAGGTATGATTGTGATCTGACTTAAATTTTAAAGGGCCATTCAGGTGTGAGAGGATTCAAGAAGTCTTCAGATTGTTGGGGCCAACCATGATAGTGGCTTCATCAGCATAGAGGCAGAAGAGTTCGGAGGAATTAGTGGGCTTCTGTATACATATATATAAAAGATACTGTGAATGTGGGGTGTAAGGTAAACAGCATATTGGAGAGTGACCCTCAGATTCAGAGAGCCTCTAGCCTCTACATGTCATCTCAAGTCATAAGAACGAGAGAGGAAACCTATGGTGAGTAATCGTCCTGTGAAATGCCTACATTTATAACAGCATTTAAAAACTCCTACAGTTGTAAACACTAGAAATAAAATGAGAGCCAACGTGAGCCACATATGCATTCTAAAACATTCTAGTAGCAACATTAAGTCAAAAATAATCAGAGAAATGCATTTTAGTATGCACTTTGCTTATCCCAGTACATCCAAAATGCCACCAACATGTAATCAATATAAAATACAATTGATCTTCATTATTTGTGGATTCTGTATTCAAAAATTTACCTAAGAGCTAAAATTTGCCATAACCCCCAAATCAATGCACTCAATCCTTTTACAGTCATTCACCAACATGCCTGGAGTGGTGAAAAGTCATGTCACTGGGCATGCATGTTCTCAGCTGAGGGAAACAATGTGATGCTTTGCCTCCCTGTGTCAGCTTTTATACTTTAAAACAAGTATTCTTTTGAAGGTATATTCAGCACCACATAGCCCCCATTTTTTGTACTGTTTGATGGTGATTCTGCTATTTAAAATGATCACCAAGCATAGTGCTGAAGTTCCGTCTAGCATTATTAGGTACAAGAAGGCTGGAGTGTATCTTATGGAGGAAACAACATTTATTAGATTAAGCATTGTTCAGGCACGAGTTATAGTGCTATTGGCCATGAGTTCATTGTTATGAATCAACAATATAGATTAAATAAAATATCTTTAATGAGAAATACACATAACACAAGGTTATGTATTGATTGGTAAATGAAAGTATTATGACCAAAGGATGAAAGGAAACTAACCCTGTATTCCTCCTGGGAGCAATAATTCAGTATTCACTAATTTGTGTTCCCAGAGTATTATAGAGCATAACTGCTACAAATAATAAGAGTTGGCTGTTATTAATGAGATAATTTACATGAGTTTTTCATACTGAGTGTACTCAGTGTTCAAATTCTGGTGAGTATATTACCCTTACATGATAACTTAATTTGAACTAGCCACATTTCAGAAGCCTAATAGTCACATGTGACTACTGACCACCATTTTGGACACCAGAGTCTTATAACTAGGATAGAGGAGAATGAAACAGCAGACAAGATTAAAAAGGAATGGCTGGAGAGTTAGAGAAGAAAAACCAGAGAAGTCGGATGGTGTGGAAGAAGGCATGAAAGGGAGAAGTTGCTCAAAGAGAAAGTTCCATTCATGTGGAAAGTTCCTGAGACATCAAGGACAATGTGTTCTTTATTTCTGGCCACATGGACTTTATCATTTATCTTAGCAAGTGATATGTAGTTCAAAAGTGATGACAGAGAGCTGGTGAAATTATGATTAGGGGGTGAGAAAGTGGAGAAATTGGGTAGAAAACCCTTCAGAGAATATTGGCTATGAAAAAGAGCTCAGATGTCAATTGTGTACTTGAAAAGATATTAATGAATGCTAATTATGAGCACAAACACCTAAAAGTGTAGGGAATTGCTGGCATATTTGTGAAACCTACTAAGAAGGAACTGTTAGAGCTTTATATTTTTTTTTTTTTTCTATAACAAAAAGTACCAACTGCCCATTTTTTTCCCTTGGGGAGGAACACAGTTGTCTCACATAGCAACAGACTTGACAGTTGTGCGACTTGCAACGTGGAAAATGAAATTCATATAAAGTCAGCTGCCTTGTGCCAGGGCTTCATTGGTAAAGGAAAGAACTTTCCTTTTTCTTCTCTAGGCATGTGATTACAAAGTAGCTCTCCCATGGTATTAGAATTGGACTGATTTTCAACTTGACAACTTTTGCTCTGCAGGGTGATTGGAAGTAAGCAATTAAAAAAAAAAAGTGTTGCTTTGTGTTGTTGCTGATTTTAAAACTTGTTTTATGTTTCAGATTGGTCTGGGTGTACAAGCCTTATAGCACCATGAACCTAAGCAGGAAAAAATACAAGTGTGCATGGAATGTCTAACAAGTACTGTGTTGGCCAATGTTGGAGTCTCCCAGAATAACTGGTTTCTGGAGAGTCATTGGAACCTGAAGAGCCCTAAAACATCATATTCTCCTCTTATTAACTACTCTGTAAAGTGACATGTTGTCCAAAATGTTTTCAGATGGGAAACCAAATAGTTGTAGTTATGCAACCTACTCTGACTTCTGCTTTCTTCATTTTGAGTGTGGGTAGAAAAAATATTTCAGGAAAGGACTGATTTTCTGCATGATAAATGAGTATGCTGCATGTTAATGACTTGAAGACAGCCTATAAACATAAATTCTTATTATGTTCCAGAAATGCTGCTCGTGAACCAAAACATGAGATAGTATAATTTTCTTAATAGATTGGGACCACCAAAGAGTGCTCCTAAAATATAGGTTTTGGTTTCCTTATTTGTTGGCCCACAGTAATATTATTCTTTTATGGTGGGTAAAAGAATCCCTTCCGTGAGAGACTGCACCTCGTCCCTGGTCCTTGCTGGTGAACAGCTTTGAGAAATCTGCTCCAGGGCACAGGATGATATTTCTGGGCACAGTGTATAACCTCTTCTTAAAAATATCCTCTTAAAAATATCTCATATCTCCAATAAGACTCGGAACTGGCTAATCATCAGTGAATGGCTTATATGAACTCAACAAGGACCTTGTTTTGAATATACCAGGGTCAAATTAAAGTCATCTCATGTTGGGTAGAGTAATAGTTGACATCAGGGTTTACGAATAAATTCATTCACTTACACCCCGTACTTATTTTTATGATAAGACTTGGGATACCTTATCATAACAGGCGAAGGGAAAACTATTAATGACTTCTGACGGACACAATTCACTAGGCTTTGGAAATAGCTACCAATAACATTCTTCAGCAAATGCATTGTACCAGTGCAAAACAGATAGAGTCAATATCAATATCAATATCAATATCTATGAATAGATAAAGCAACTCTGCTTTACTCATATTGTGATAAGACAAAAAGGTAGGCTAGGGCACCAAGAACTTCCATAAAACTGTATCTATTACCATGAAACAAAAAAACCGAAGCAATGAGTGAAGCACTTAGTAGACCAAGCCCATTGTTGTATGCACAGAGTAGCACCTACTGGTAATCTGATGCTGGAAGAAAATACATAGTGGGTGATGGAAAACAGATGGAGAAGGGTGGAGAAGTCAAAGGATGGAACCATTAGCAACATTTGAAGGGTCACTGGACATAGCTGGAAGTCAATTGCATCCCACTGTACAGCCACTGAAATAGTTTACAGGGAGTTCCTCAGATTCTTTTCACATATATGTGCATTTAGAGCAGTGTGTTTTCCCTTTCCCCACCTCTTAAACTCTTTCAGATCACTTGAGGTTTGATTTTGCACACTGAAGACAAATGTATTAAGCTGCTAAATGTTCTGAACATCATCTGGATACTTAGAAACAGTTTACATTCTTCCATAGTGTTTAATGGATCTAAAACAGCCCCATACCAAATGCTATATGAATTTATTTTATTTAGTTGCATTAAGTTTTGATGAAAACTGGGCTTTCAATTTCAGGTGCAGCCATATGTGAATTAAATGAGTATTATGTATGTCACACCACCTTGAAATTTAATGTTCATGCTTTAGGAACAAGTTTACAATCTCCTTTTGTCTTAGAACCAGGTCTTTGTGTGTTCCACGTGAGTGGTTAAGAGTGTGTTGATGCATTTCAGTGGCTACAAGAAAAACAACTGAATTGGGGGACAAAAAAAACACCGATTGATTTCCACCCACAGTAATTACACGATCTTTCTTACTTTGTGCAATTCCTGTGCAAAGTTAATCATCCTTTAACAATAACCCAGATATTAGTCTTTGTAACACATTAATGATGTTTGGACCATATTTTAAGAAAGTCAATAAAATGTTGTGAAACTGTTTCAACATTTCTTTAGAAGCCTAGAGTTTCCTCTTTAATGCTTCCTCGTTCTGAAGAGGCTGGGTTGCCTTATTGTCGAATTTCTACCTCTTTTTTTGCCTTTGCTGGATTTTGCCTTTGCTGGATTTAGTCAGTGCAAGCCAGACCTCTAATGTTATTTTAATGTCGGGGGTGGGGGGTTGGTTTAATTCAAATATATTTTCATTTTAAAGTTATAATGACTAAGTACACCTGCTCACTTAAAAATTAGCACCTAGTTAGGCAGTTTTCAATAGCCTAATCATCTTTTGATTGTCTCCACTTGTATCATAGACAGTTCACCTGCTCTTCATCTAAACTTAAATGTTTCCTGTTTACACGTCTGAAAACACTGAAAGATGATAATATTTAGAAAACAAAGAAAACTGAAACCTACATTCAAATGCATTATTTATATAATTATCCTGTAATTAAAGTAATTATAGTTTGTGAAAACCAGTTTTTTTTTTAAATTTTCATTTAGATTTCTCATGGGATAAACTGTGAACATGTAAAAAGCATACACACACACACACACACACACACACAAGTTATCAATGATGCTATCTGAACAATAAATAAAATGTTACCTCCTGATTTAGGGATTTGAAATCTGCTTTTTTTCTTTCTGAAACAAATACACGCAGAAAGCCATTCAGTGAGTTAATCCTACAGAAGGGATTACCTAGATTGAACTTTGAGAAATCTTTAATCCTCTATGGTTTCAACAGCAACAAGAAGAAAAAGTCCCAGGTATACCTTGCTGAGCTATACACCGGTGCTAAGGATGGTTGGTCATGTCATATAAATGAGTCCCCAGCATTTCCTACAAGATTGGGACAGTGTCAGATAAGGCCATGAGACACAAGTGTGCTTGAGGGTGTGCAAGGGAAATGCAGAATTTTCAAAGAGGCCCTGACAAGCACTCACAGTTGGATTTTCATTATCTTCAATGAGAAGGCATATCAGTCAGTTTTTTGCTATACAGTACAATCCGCATTACTGCTTTTTATATGATATCAAAGTGGACAGCACAGTTTGTGTCCAGTTTTTCATTCTAAATATCCTATTCAATAGTTATTCTTCTTTTCTATACCTTTAAACAGATTTTTTTTTTTTTTTTTTTTTTTTTTTTTTTTTTTTAAACAGTGAGATCACATCACACTTTGGGAACATTAGCTTGAAAGTGAGCTAATAGATCTGGCTCTTAGACCATCTTCAGAGGCTCCTTTAGAAAATACTTGGAATTGAACCATATAAGTTTTATTTTCTCTATGCTTTTGATCAAGTTTTATGGGAGGAAGTAAAAAGTGCTCAGAATATTTCCATGCAGTTTTCACAGAGAGATTTTATATTCTTGTATAGAACCCCATAACACTTCCCAGATACCTGGATTCGATTCTTCATGTGAGGACTTGGGTCGTCCAATTGTTAGTTTTCTTTTTTTTTTTTTAAAGATTTTATTTATTTATTTGACACACAGAGATCACAAGCAGGTAGAGAGGCAGGCAGAGAGAGAGAGAGAGAAAGAAGGCTCCCTGCTGAGCAGAGAGCCCGATGTGGGGCTCAATCCCAGGACCCTGAGATCATGACCTGAGCCGAAGGCAGAAGCTTAACCCTCTGAGCCACCCAGGCGCCCCCAATTGTTAGTTTTAAGACTAGGTCATCACCACTGAAGTTAAGGGGAAAGTGGATGATGAAAAAATATCTGTGTCCTTGAGACTTTTTGCTCTCAGGATACATTAGTGATAACATCCCGGTGACACATGTCTCTGATGGTCTCAACACCTGAACCAGCAGCCTTGGCTATCCCTCATTCTTTTTGACTTCAGCAATGTTAGAATGCTCAGAGAAGAGAGAAGGAGAGGTGAAGCAGTCACAATGCCCCATTCCCAAACATTAACATTCCCTCAGATCATGACGCTGGAATATGAAGCAGAGATGAATGTGCTTTGCCAGAGGGGTCAAACTCATGGTAAATAAGAGGCTAGGAGCCTGAACATCACAATCACTCCTCCACAGAGAGTCCTCCATCTTGGATCTCTGGAAACCTGGAAATCACAACTATGCACCCACCTCTCCAACCATCCACTTACACAGCTTAGATTCCTTCTCAGGTTCAAAGTATTGAACTCACATTACCTGAAGGTGACTCTCCAGGTACCCTTAGTATTATAATTGGTAATCTGACAATTGACAGGATATTGAAGGGATACAAAACTCTGTCATCTGGAAGAGCAAATAAAAAGAAAATCAGATATGAAAGATGCTGATGAAGTTGAAGTGAAGATTTATTATGTTAAATATATATTAATATATATAAATATATAAATATAAATAAATATAATATATATTATACATAATACTTTATATAATAAATATATAATATATATAAATATATATTAAATACATATTATGATAGATCAACTCCAAGGAGTTGGATTTCAACTGCAGGATTCTAGGCTTTTGTAAACAGTTTTTTTAAAAGAGACAGAGTAGCACATAATGTTCAACACACTCAGACTACCAGTCAGTTGGTATAATCTTGGCAAAGAAAAAAAAATCAGTAGATCAAAAAACTCCTTTTCTAAAAATACAGGTACTCTGTCAGGAAGGAAAAAAAATGAGAAAGTCTGGTGAACGCACATTGCCAACAGAAACAATATTCTGGATAACCGTCTTCAGAAGAGAAATTATAATGTGAGATATATTACTTTCTGTAATTCAGAATAAAAATTTAGAAAACAGCTATTTTGTTTTTGCAATATTTGTGTCCACTCATTCCTTTGTTCATAACGAAATATCTGGCATGACTTTTATGCATTAGACACTGTCAATGCCCTGGGAAAACAAAACAAAGTTTCTGCTCTCAAGGAGCTTACATTCTAATAAAGATACATTTACAAAGTGATAAAGACAGAGATTTTGTTGGTTTTATGCCGACATATTTATCTATCATAATAGATGATATTATGGGGATGCTGCTTACCAAATTCATGCCTCAATAATGTTCAGCAAATAGGTATATTTAAAAGTTTACTTTTATGTATAATACATTCTATATTAATACACAGCTGACTTCTTCCATAACATAAGGGAAAGTAGTGGAATGAATAATCAAGGAAGCATAAATTACATCTGGATGTGCAGTGGTCAAAATATCTGTCTACACATTTAGTGAGATATTTTGTAGTCGATCTTCTCTAATTTCCATGAATACTGGACCGGGTATCATCCAGACCCTCCACTATAGCTTCAGGGGCTGGGACAATTCCTGCTACAGAGTTGGTTAACCATAGATATTTGTTAAATGAATATGGATGGGTGAATGGGTGGATAGACGGATAAACTGATAGGAAGCATAAACTTAAAGTAAAACGTCACTTCATTTCCACTTCTAAACAAAGAATTCGTCAAGGAATTCCCTTTTCCTCAAATAATAAATGCAAGGAAAATTCTCCTAATTGATTAGATAATGTTCATGACAATAATGTCTTGGAAGTAGCAAATGTAGAATTATATTTTGTCCTGTGAGCTAGGACCGAAGACTAATAATTAAAGGAGAAAAGGCCACAAGTATTGGAAATGTCAGGCAAATTCCTAAATGATGTAGAGGTAGGCATCCTCTCCAGTCTTGAGGAAACAATCATCCAATTTCAGTGACCAGGATAGACTAGAGAGATCTTACAAGGGAGAAATTTCAGTGAAAGCCTAAGTTGAAAAGAGAAGCAGCCACGGCTCATAAAATTAAAGGTGAGAATTGGTTCCAGATGTGGTGGATGGGCTTTGCAATGGACCCCAAAAGAGAAGCTAAGAAAAAATATTGAGTGTCTGCTTGGAACTTTGCATCTTCTCAGTGATTTTCCCAGCCCTCCCACCCAAAAGCATTCTTTTCAATTCCCCTTCACTGAGACCTTCACTGCATGAAAGATAACTGTCCAAGTCCCTGATCCTTGCGGGCTATTGTTTTCACTGACGTTTGGGAACAAAGCCACAGTCTGAAAGACCTTTTTCCAATAGTCACCACTTAATGGACATTTAGTGTAGGTTACTTAACTGGGTTAAGTGTTTTAGGTATGTTGCCTCACTTAATCATCACAATAGGTGGGGATTATTATTCCCACTTTACAGATGAGAAAACTAAGTTTCAGGGAAGTTAGGTACGTTGCCCAAGGTCACACACTCTCTTCTAAACCATCTTCCCTGAATGTATGAAGAGATTAATATTCAGCAAAGAACAAAAAAATTAAAATACTTGCCAATGCCAGAACAATTTATTCCCTAAACAAAATATTGACTTTGCTCTTGGAAGGAACCAGAGGAGAAAGAGAGATTTTTCTTTCCTAGTTTGTCAGAAGCTCCATATTCCCTGGCCAAGATAAGAGTCTGAACACTCTCTCTTTTCACATTCCATGCACTTAAAAAGACTTGATTTTGCATGGGACTTAGCCTTTTTTTACTTGAAAAAAAAAAAAAATCTAAATGGATGTCTAAATTTAAAGTCTACTTGCTCGTCCCTGATTGCTTCTGCCTAACAGAAGTCAGTGCTAGTGAATTCTTGCTACCTGAAAATGACATCTTCATCTCGATTTGCACATATGCATGCATATTAATTTGGCCATTTTGGGATTGCACCTAGCACACAGAGTCTTGAATCTTTCCTCCTTAGGGGTTTGGATGTGATGACAATCCTGGGTGTGGATCCCATTCATCACAGAGCACACATCAGTATCAGTCCCACACAGTACGCAGGTATTTTTCTTTAATTAGCTTTTTCAGCTCAGAAAGAACTAATTAGGGGTGTGCACTAGAACAACGATCCTCCTGAAGACAACAAATATTTCATCACGGCTTTTCCAGGATGGCTTTGGATAGAAAGTTTGCACTCGGTTTTCTTTCTTGATTTTAGAAAGCCCAGAACCACCCTGCTTCTTTATTTAAATTTCCACTAGAGAGGTAGATAGATAAATAGATAGATACAGATTTCTGTTTCTCATCCAGGCTTTTCTTTGTCTATTTATTCTCTGTTTGTGATGGCTAAACACGTTGTGTATCTTCACGTTTGGCTGAGCCACTTAGAAGTCAGTCTCATCGTCTATTTAATCAATCTGACAACAATTCGTCACCACGTATTCATCAAACACTTGCAAAGCTGTCAATAGCACTAGACTCAGCTGTGGGGAAAATAAATAGATGCAAAGTAAAAGCAAAATACAAAGCTTCTGTCCAACAAGGAAGTTATTGTCAGTAATTCATGTGTTTGTACGTTCCAATTACGAAAAATTACCTATGTAATTGGCCCTATTCAACTGCTTTTTACCTAACAAATGGAAAATTTGTATGGTTCAAAGTAACATGTTCACGTATATTATAAATATAAACTTTTTTTCAACACAGATAATTTGAGACTAAGGTAGAATAAAACATTAGTTTTAGGTACAAAAATAAGTGTGAATTAGGAACCAAAGAGTTCTGTTTTAATTGGAAATCATATTACTTCAAAAGAAGTTAACTTAATAGTGGACAAATCTTTTATTTTATTTTTTAAAGATTTGTTTATTTCAGAGAGAGAGAGAGAGAGCACACACGCAAGTCTGGGGGAAGGGCAGAGGGAGAGAATCCCCAGGAAACTCTACATTGAGTGCAGAGTCTGACACAGGGCCAGATCTCACAACCCTGAGATCATGACCTGAGATGAAATCAAGAGTTTAGATGCTTAACCAACTGAGCCACCATGCACCCCCGGACAACTGTTTGAAATCTCAGTTTTTCATCTGCTACCCTGTTATGTCACAGGCAATCAAATGATTCACACAGAAAAAGTGTGGAGCTATAATAGTGGGTTTCCAAAATAAAACAACAGGGATAAATTGTTGAGTCTTAGTATCACCACTCATCCATGGATACTAGAGGATGGCTTTAGAAGTTCACGTCAGTGTCAGTAAATGGACATTGTAATTTGAAGGAATTCTACCAACTGCCCGCACTTATCGACAATGTCCAAATAGTTGGTTTTGTAACAAATTAGATAGTGCTGAATATTTGAGGTTAGTAACATCTACTTCTGTGCCTGGTCTTCATGACACCGTACTAATAAACAAATTTCTCAACATTCCTCCCCTATATTTTCTCTTGCTATTGGGTCCCAATTGCCTGGCCTGAGGCGACCAGATTATTTTATTGGGCTTCCACATTTAAAAGTTGATGGCCCATCTGTTTTCCTGTTTTACTGAGTTATTTGTCTGATTAAACCCATTGTTAAACAAACAAGTCAGTATGGCAACTCAGAATGGCAGTTGTGTCAGATTGCAATTTACACCTTCAGAAAGGGATTTAGGAGAATATTGTTTTGACACATTCCTTTCACTTTTAAATCTTCATTCAGATTTACGGCTTTGCTCCTTTTAATCTTGACAATATGGAGCAGGAAAAAAAAAGTTTAATGCTAATTTCATTGTTTTAAAAAGAACTAATTTCGAAATAGTGGTAAAGGATCTGAGATACCGCCATTTTATATTAACTGACATACAGAGCGGTTAGGACCCTCATCCAAAAGTACAAGGCCAGTGGGTGGCAAGGTCAAGTTCCCCTGACACATGGACCTGGGATTGCTCCACCCAGAACTCGCTGTTGAAGATACTATTCTTGTTTCACTGACACTGGGCTACCATTTTAAGAAGCAAGTTGCACGACTCATGGATTCTGCTACTTTACTTTTATAAATTCTTTACCTAATCGAAGTATTTTATGATTGGCATTTAATTGTCTCATAAAAGACTGCACACTTCTATGGTTTTCTCAACATGTCGATATTAGTAAAATATTACAAATTATGACAAAAATAATACTATATATCATACCTTTAGTCATCCCATGCCAAATTCAGAGGATACTTAAATGACATATGGAGAAGAATTTTGCATCACTTATGTTCCTGCAAAATACGTTCATTTTTTTTTTTTCCTCTACAAGAAAGTTGTGGGAAGTTCTTTCCCCATTTGTCATTTAATCAGAGTAAACTTTAGGTACCATCCAGTCTAAAGGCAGAAAGATAAAAGTTTTGATTTCTGGAAGTGCTAACCCCCTTGTATTTATGGAATTGTGCTTCTCTCAAAGTAACACTTGTGTTGGTAAATGTTTCTTGGTTTATGGATTTTAGATTCCAGCTTATTTCAATTTATTCCAGTAAGCAGCTACTTTATGTACACAGCAGAATTAAGCATAGAAGAAACCAACACGTCATTAATGTTAGTTTTCTGCTAATTCTTTCATATGCTTTGAACTTTCTCAGTTCCACGTCATGGTCCCTTCTGCTCCTTCCACTGGCAAGCCCCCCCCATGTTGCTTATGTCACAGTTCTGCTCGGTTTTCAACGTAGACCTTAAATGTCACTATTCTCATGAAGTCTTACCTCATATTTGTACCTTAGTAAATGTATCTGTGTTTCATGACCCATCTTTTAACTTCTATCATAAAATATAACACATTTTCCTTTATTAAAATTATTTGTGAATAATTGTGAATATATCTCCACAATGAAATTTGAAGTGCCTTAAGGGAAAAAAAAAAACAATAGATCTCCTGTTTTTGTTTCCTTACAGCACTTAATACAATGTCTTGCACAGAAGAAAATTATAACATAGCCTGGTTAAGTAAACAGATGTTTATAATTATTCAGTCAAATGGCTGAGCCCAGAAAATTTTAATGTTTCTGTAGAGGCTGCTTTGAGGCAACAGGCTTGAGCAATGGAACCTTGATCAGGGCAAAAGGACCCACAGTAAATACCTGGCTGAAGACAGGCAGGTCCATCAGGTGACCCACCCCAAAACATCCATAGGCCCTAACTCACCAATGGGCTATTTAACAACCAGACATAGGGACCAAGAAAGGAAAACTCCATAAGATCCCAAACCTCCTCACCTCCCCCCTTTAAATACAACCCCCACCCACTGCCATGTTGCTGTCAGTCTCAGCTTCCTGTTTTGTTGTCCTAACCATCCCCCACCACACCCCACCCCAACTCACTTGCATTGTATTCGAGAAACTTCTATGTCCTTTGTTCTGCCTCAGGTGAATCCTTTCACCACCTGTGGCACTGGCTTCCATCCTATAGGGTCACCCCATATCCTGTCTGGAGAGACATCACAGTTTCCAGGTGACCATATCCCTCCACATAGTTTCTCATTCTTTGCTTAGACCTCTGTCCGGATGAGGTAAGTAAAACTTCCTGCTTCTTTTACCTGTAATTGATGCCTTAGTATTTCATTTAAAACACTACACATTGCACCATGAAGGAACCACAGCAATCAAATATCTGGAAGAAACAATTTATTCAGAAATAATGAACTAATTTTCTATAAGCAGGAGAGAACTCTAGGTTACATTTTTTTAATACTCTAGGAAAAGTAAAGTATTTAGTTAAAAGATTTTATTCCATGAGTGCCTTCAGCGTTAGCAGATGCATCTCCTAAAACTGGAAATGTTTGATTCACCGATATTTACTGGATTGATTGTACTTGGCAAGTGTAGCAGAGTTACAGCCATTGTAAAATGATTCAGGGAGTAAATTTTGCTCAGAAATTACTTTCCAGAAAAAGTCTCAAAATTCTTCTGCAGCATGATAACAACTTTTTCCCCTCCCTAGCAAACCTTAAAACGTAAAGTCTCCCTTCAATAGTTCAAAGCTCCCTTCAATAAATTCACAAGTATCTGTCAACTGTATTCATATATACATACTGTTTCACTTTGTAATGAACACTGAAAAGGAAATACTTTTATATTTTCATTTAAAGGAGAACAGTAGAGAATGTAGTTTCGATTCTCAAATTTAGGCACATTCAGGAAACAAAATACTCAATAATTTTAATTGGGTTTAAATTTACAAGATACTTAACCTGTCATCCTTTGTCAGCTCTGAAGATGTTACCAATGTATTGAGTGCTTATTTGGAATCAAAGCACACAATTCCGTGAGTGTTTTTGCTAGAACCAAAGTGATACTGATCCTTTCACCTCTAAAAGGCTTACCCTTGGGGTGCCTGAGTGGCTCAGTTAGTTGAGAGTCTGCCTTCAGCGCAGGTCATGATCCCAGGGGTCCTGGGATCCAACTCCACATACAGCTCCCTGCTCAGGGGGGAGGCCGCTTCTGCCTCTCCCTCTGCCCCTCCCCACTGTTCATGCTCTCTCTCACTCTCTCTCAAATAAATAAATAAAATCTTAGGGAATAAAAAAAACTTACCCTTTGCAAGTCACGCTAAGAACGGCATGTTTTCTTTTTTGAGATTATCAAAGCCTTTAAATTCTTTACTACATTACTTTTACTAGCACACATGACAGACTGGATTCTCAGAAATATTTAGTTCAGTCTTGTATATTTTGGCTTAACTTGTATTCGATGCTACAGTGAAGTCTTCCCTCCAAAGGAAAGTCTCTTTGTCTCTCTTATTCTCTATGCGTTTCCAGGATCTAGCAGAAATTCAAATACATTTGAGAAGAGAGTGACTTAGTGACTTCTAGATGGCCTGTGTTCAGCAGGATACCACAGGAGACAATATTTTTTAAGGTTTTGGACAAGCACATGATTTACCCTCTTGTTAAATGGTTGTGGTCCCCTGTGTGGTTTTTTTTTTTTTTTTTTTTACTATGTCTTGGATTACAATATCTGGATGGTGTATTTGCCCCTAGAATGGAGAGATGAAGAGCTATCCTGTGGAAGGCTCACCTATGGTCCAGAACAGAGAACCTTACAGGTAAACCTGAAATTACTTTGTGTCCAGCCAGATATGCAGAGATGTTTTTATTTTTCTCATCCTCTCCAATGATGAACACATTTGCCTGGAAATTAAATAGTAACAGCAATAATAATAATAATAATAATAATAATAATAAATTCATTGAGTTTCTCTTACATGTTCCCTATACTATTAATTAATGTTTGTCACAATAATCCTATAGATAGGGTATTATTATTATCCAAATTTTACAGATGAGGAGACTACAACATAACTTTAGTAAGGGAGAAAAACATTAAACAAGTCATTATACAAAAGTATATATATATATATACACAGACACACAAAATACACACACACATACATACACATATTTAATTACAGCTGTGCTAGTGCTACCAAGAAAGTATAGAATGTAGTAAAGAGGTATAACAGGGATTTGGAATCAGGGAAATCCTCTCCAAGGAATGATGAACAAGAGTTTTAATGAGAAAAATTGGTGTGAAAGGCAAACATGAATATGATATTTTCGCTGTACTTAAAGATCATCTGGATTAGTCAGGGAGATATACAGTAGAGAGTTAATGCACATGACTTAAGTATTCTAATAAAAGTACGAAGAGCTAGCTATGTATGGACAGTGGAGAAAACAATTAGTTACTTAATTCCCTGGACTTCAGCTGTAATCTCTTATGATTATCCCAACCCTCCTGTGAAGTAAGAAGGGCATTATCATTTCTGTTTTCAGTGTGATTGCAGAGAGAGGCATTATAAAGGCCAGTGACTTGCCCAAAAATGCACACTAAGTTCATGCTGGGGTTGAGTATGCCTTCTCATTGATTTCTGTTTTCTAAATATCATACTATGACCTATATGAATTAAGTATTGATATTTTAAAAAGCAGCTGTGCCATTTTGGCTTGCACACAGTTCAGGACATTTCTTACAATAAAAAAATTGAGCAAAGTAATGTTCTCTTTATTCAAACTCTTCAAAATATTTACCAGTAAGGGAGGTAAGTAAGGAATGCCTGGTTGGTTTGGTCAGTCAAGCATCTGCCCAGGGTCCTGGGATTGAGATCCCATCGAGCTTCCTGGTCAGTAGGGAGCCTGCTTCTCTCTTTTACTCTGCTGCTTCCTCTGCTTGTGTTCTCTTTCTCTCAAATAAATAAATACATTTTTTTTTTAAAGGGGTAAGGGTTTTTTTTTTTTCTTTTAGCTCTAAATGAGATTATTTCATCTTCTCATGATTAAGAAATCTTCAGACGCAAGTTTGCAAGAGTTAAATAAATTCCTTCTTCATTTTTAAATAGTCACAAACCTATGGATTGGTAAATTGAGAATTCTTATTATGTCTACCTCATAACAAACCAATTTTTTTTTTTCCCTGGGAAATCTACCAATATCTGAGCTGTAGAGCTATTCCCCATGTGTGGCTTTCACTCCATTCACGGCTTCCTCTCTTCTTTTCCCTACATTCCACGGTATTTCTCACAATACCTACAAATATCTGTGCATTACCTAAGAAAGAAAATCTAATCTTTTCTCCTACAAAAAGAAAGAAAGAAAGAAGAAAGAAAGAAAGAAAGAAAGAAAGAGAGAAAGAAAGAAAATAATGTCACAAACTAGGATGGAATAGTAGGTGAGCTATCTGATAGTTCTTCATGGACAACAAGTGCTCAAAACCAGTCACAAAACCACAGTGAATTTACCTGGGTTCCATTTAATGAAATTCTCTGAATAAAAATAAATCCGTATTTTAAAAGCATTGTACAATATGTCACATTTCAAGAAAGAGAAATTATATTTCTGAATGTAATCCCTGATAGAATCTTGCAGCATTCTGTACAAAGTCCTTTAAAAGTTAACAGAATTTGTATTACGATGTACGAGGTGCCACTTGAATATGCACCATGGAATTAATTAATTTCAAGACCTTGTGAGACTTACAGGGATAGAATTTCAAGACAGAGCTGAATAGCTAAAAGTATGTTAAGAAGAAAGGATATTATAAGCAGGAAATATGAACAACAATAAACAAGTGAATGCCTTTAAATCTAGCAAAATATTTCCCACTGAAGATTGTATCTCCTTAAATAGAAAACATAATTGTTGCTACTCCATAAATGTTTTATTTGGTAGAATGTGCTTGCTAGAAAATTATTTTGCTTCTTTACATCTATAATGGCTTGTTTAGAAGGTTTTTAAAATAATATCAAAAATTTTATATCAAAGCATATAGAGTTTATTTTAATGTAATTATTTACCATACTAATAAAATTTTAGCTACTATGTAATTTTCTTTAGTTCTATAAGAGGAAATTGCAAATTATAAATATTAAAAATTTAGAAATACTAAAAGCTTTAAGTCATATAGAACTTTCATCTTCTAAGTATCTTGGGAAAAATAACTGCTTCAGAAACACTTCTACCTGAGAAGGAATCCTGTTTTTTCCTACCTGATATCTAACAGCAAGGAAAACATCTTAGATTACTGCTTACTGTAGTTGAAGAGGTTTTGGCTATGAGAAATAGATCAATTTCAAATTAGTTCAAGAAATAGAGAGTGTGTGTGTATACGGGTGTGTGTGTGTGTTGCCTGTGCCTATGTGTGCTTTGGGGATGAGGGAGATGAGAAGTGGTTGTCAGAGACTCGGGATTTGGACAGCATCCAGCGTGAATGGGTCTCATGGGCATCAGAAAACTACCAGGAACCTAGGTCATCCTCCGTCTTTTTACTTACAGGCCTTGATTTTGCTTCTATGCGTCTGTTATTCATTATTTTTCTCTGTGCGTTTCTCTATTCTTCAGTCTGTCTACCAAACACCTTCTTTTGCTTCCTCTTTAGTTTATGCATGATCCAAAATTGTCCATCCCATTTCTCAAGACCAAATGGATTTCTAATTCTAGAATACACTACCAACTGACTTGAATTTAAAATTTTGCCTCAGTTTCAAACTCCCAAGGAAGGAATCCAACTGATCTTTATATCTTTGTTTAAACTAGGTCTTACATAGGTTATTAAGACATGTTTATCTCTGGTCCAATCAGACATACTAAAGAAGAGTTTCTCATTTTGAAAGGGCTCTGGGCAGAGCCCTTTAAAGAAAATTCTTTAAAAGAAAACCCTTTAACAACGAAACATGGGATCCATGTTAAGGAAAATCCTTTAAAAGGAAACCCTTTAAAGCTAGCCCTTTAAAAATGAAACATGGGACCAACATAGAGGTTCAGGAAAATGTGGTGTTTATGTAACAAGCTGTAGGGAATCTGTGGACCACCTTGAAGAAAGCCCATGGCTGTCATCAGATGATCAGTGTGCCCCATTTCTCCTCCCCACCCACTCCCCAAATTAAGAATCACTTCTTTAAAGAAACTTTTATGCTTATTCCCAAAGTCCCCCCTCTGCATTGCACCTTAAATTATTGGCATCAATTATTAAGGGCTGTGGAGAAAATTACCAAGGAAGATAATTATCATGTAACACATAAGGTCTCTACCATTTCTGTTGTGTTGTTTATTTTTATTTTCTTTTTCTCTATTAATTTCCTGGATAATCACTTTATGTATCCCCTTTTACATAAACTACACTGTTGGTAATAATGACATAAAATGAAAATCTGCCCCAAAGGGCTTCAGTAACCTAATCAATGAACATTCATTGAATATCTATAGTATACTTAGATTGCTAGATGCTCTAGGGTACAATAGAAAAAGAAGTCCTAGTGTATGCTCCTGGAATTAGAGAGAAGGAGCATCTGGATGTGAAATTGCTGCTGAACAAGAAACATTAGGAAAATGCTAAGCTATTTGTGTGAAAAAGATCCTATAAGTTTGAGACCTTGAAGGTCCTCTCAAGCTCCTCCCCACTTTACACATCAGGGACCTGAAACCCATGAATACTCAGGGATTTATTTTAGTGATTGAAAAATATAAAAGTCCAAGCCAAGGTTCTTTCTAGAGCTCTTTCTAGACCATTTCTAATGTCAAAATCAAGGTTGGCATTAATCATTGCATGAAGAGTTAAAGAACCAAGGTATTAATATGGGTGGACAATAAGGAGAGAAATGAACTGGACTTCTAGAAACAGGTGACCCATAGAGATGAGCAAAGAGGTAGGGGGATACAATCAAATGGGCAGTAGCTTTTAGCAATGGCTGGAAACATGGATTAGGATGACAGAAGGAAAAGAGGGAAAGTTCAGTATAGAAACCTGCTCAAAGGGAGGTGAGGTCCATAGGGGCAGAAGTAGGGTGTGAAATAATTCATGATGAATCATTCATCTGCCTTGAGATTTATGGCCAAAGGCTATTGGCATTGTCATATGTGCTTTTTGTTTAGTTTTGGGTTTAGGTTCTGTGTCCTCACACACATGCACACAGCAAGTTAGATAGTGAGGTTGTTCAGTGTCATTGGAGGGGAAGATATGTAGTTTTCCCATTGTGGTGTGTCTACACGTGAATTTTGTGGAACTAATTCAACTGGTGGTTCCTGGTGTCAAGTTACATAATCCCCTTATTCCATTCAATCATACTGTTTTCCACCTTTATTTCTTACAACCATGAAATTTTCTTCACACATCTTAGATTCAATTTCTTCACTTCTAAAAACTAATTTTTCAAATCACATCTTCAAAACAGTATCACTCATATTTTATAACAGGATATAGCTAATTAGAAGCATTAACGTTTTTCAAAACATTTGACTCTTGGAACTAAAGTTGTATTTTTAAATAGAAAATACTTTAAAGGGTTGTAACTGTAAATAAACTAGTTGCTTTGAGAAAAGATTATAAAAATGGCCCTTCTTTGGGAGTAAATTTTAAAATGAAACTAACCAAAAATATGATTGATATAAAACCTCACAGAAAACACCTATTTCAGCCACATCATACCCCCCAAAATACATTTTGAAACCTTTTTAAAAATAGAATTTTATGTTATTTTATATTCTACTAGAGAGAGTGGTTTTTTTTTTCCTTTCTCTAATGTTATTAATCTACAGAACAGAAATATGATGGGACATGTATTGGGTATTCAAGACAGGGCCCACCCCTGACCACTCTCCAATGGCATTGAAATTAGAGACTGTGTGAATAATAAACTTATCTTCTGCATTTTACTGATCACTTTATGGAAAAGGAAGAAATAGATTTCAAATATCTACAATCTTTGATTATCCCTTCACATATACACCTACTGTTCTCTTAGAGGTAATTGGCTGAAATATAATTATTATTCATCATCTATCCTGAAAAATTTAAACAGAAGGGGCAAGACAGTTTGCCCCCACCCGTCGCTCCCAACACAAATTACTGCCTGATTCTAATTACAATTTTAACCACTAGCTGCTGATTCTTTTATGGGTGGTGAGGTAATCCAATCAGGTGGATTGGAAGCTCATGTTAAACATACCACACATAGAAATTAAAGTATGACTGATGGGCTTTAAAGCTGTTAATCAATATGTAGAGATAACTAATTCAATTCCTTTGTGTTTCCCCCTTCTAAATCATTGCCCTAAAGCTTATTTGAAGTTCCCATTCTTCCATGTAAGGAAATATAGGTGTCAGGCTCACTTTTACCTCTTTTGCAACTTTTCAGATTGCTAGTTGGCTGAATTAGGTCTGCCTAACTTGTATTTTTTTTTTTAATTAGAGGATTTGAGGTAATAGTATATTCACTAGGTATATTTACAGGTCAAGGCATTCCAGGTTTCATTAATGTGCAGGTCTACACGGCGTTAATCTACATCTGTAAGATATTCACTCTAAGATACACGGGGTTTATTTCTTGAAGTACCTTTTTAACTGATTCATTTAGAAGCATGCAAATAGCCAATTATCTTTACCTCGAAAGCCATTAAGAGTCTACCTGCATCAGGGACAGGCGACTGTGGCTAAACCATGATTATAAATTGGCAGCTTACCCCTTAGTGCTTATAAGCACTAAGGCTGGGATGAGGCACATAAGCAATTAAAAACATTCCCAAAATTGAAAGTGTATTTTCCTTTGAGAAATGTTCTTGGTTTTGGATGATGATGCTATATATGGGGTTTTCAGCTGCACATTCTCTTGTGCGTGAAAGCAAGCCATATAATTTGGAGACATCTTAAAAGAGCTCCAGTAGAAACAAATGGGCTTTTATTTTTTGATCAGCATACTCTCATTTTTCTTAGGACTCCAAATTAATGGGAGTTGGGGAGGTGGGGTCCAGATGGCTGTGTGATATATGTAAGAAGAATTTTGGTTTAGAAAGTTATTTACTTTGTGATGAATTATTAATGTCTTTAAAGATGAGGAGGAAACCTTAGAAGGAAAGAAGCATTAGCCATTTTAAGCAATGATTTTTCTCCTAAGATAGATGTAGAACACTGGTTTCAGTCCAGTGGGTTTTGCTTAGAATATAGTTTGTCAGGGGCACCTGGGTGGCTCAGTCAGTTGGGCATCTAACTCTTGATCTCAGCTCAGGTCTTGATTTCAGGGTCATGAGTTCAGGTCTTGGGTTGGGCTCTGCACTGGGTGTGGAACCTACTTAATGATAAATATATAGAGAGAGAGAATCTGTCATATTATAGCAATGTCTGATTTTTAAAAACTCATGGGATTCTCCATGACCTCTCTCAAAAAAGTGAACATACACAGATTGACTTAAATATAAATCTATTTGAATTAATGCTCAGTGGTTTGTAGTTAAAGTGAATGACCATAAAGTGTTTTGTGACCATAAGTTTACACACATAAACCAAATTTTTAGACGTCTGATTTGGTCTCCATCTCTTAATTGTTGCCATATGCTTAGACTGAAGCATGAACTTTTATCATTGCCTAGATGCATGCACTTCTCAGTGCTCTACTGTCCTGCTCTGCTAGGACATCCAGACCCAACTTCATCCTTGCCCTTGACTGTGTCACATGTCTATTTATTTGGCTCTAACTTATATTTCTGAGGTTATTTTTTTTTTTTTAGATGTACTTATTTATTTTAGAGAGGGAGAAAAAATGTGTGAGAGTGGGAAGAGGGGCAGACGGAAAAGAGAGAGAGTGAATCTCAAGCAGACGGTCCACTGAGCACAGACCCCGGCACATATTTGGCTCTCACAACACCGAGATGAAATTAAGATGAACTGAGCTGAAGTCAAGAGTTTATGTTTTAATTGACTGAGCCACCCAGGTGCCCTGCCAGGCTTCATTCCTGATCTTAACTCCCTCACTGGGTGTGATTAAAAAAGCAAACAACTTTTGCATTTGAGAATGAGTGTAACACTCACAATTCTGTCATAGATCCTGTCTAGGCTATGGTAGCCACAGCTTGGGACAGACAGGCTTGAATTATTTTCCTGTTTTCAAGACAGTGGGAGGGGTTACAGTTGAAGTATCTATGGTTTTATAAAATATTAAGATGTTATTGCTCATAACTATCATGTAAAAGAAAATAAACACAACTAAAGAGGAAAAATTATATCCCAGATGATGAAGGGATGGAGTAAAATAGCACTTCTCTAAGACCTAGGCCTGACATTTACTATTTTCAGTAGCCTCAAATTCTTTCCTATAAAATGAGGAATTTCTAATCTTCTATTCGTTCTGTGCTTACTATGTATATTGGCTTTTTCCCCAGTTTACACCTAAACAATTCTCTAAGGTATGTGCCATTTTACAGATAAGGAGAATAAAGCTTCACAAGTAAGTAATAGAGCCCAGATCCAATCCCCAGCCTTCTGTGCATTTTTAGGCAGTGGAAAGACTCTTGCTTAATCACTTCCTTTCAGAAGGGACTCTATGATAATCCACCTTCCAGGTGTACCTGATTGTCCACTGAATGTTCTCTGTGGGTCTCTGGAACTAGTGTTCACAATGACTTGAAAGCTAATTTAATATGAATTCACAAGGCCAACTTATGCATGTAGTGGGATAATGTAGCTGGACCTAAAGTGAAATCAGTCCAGATATAATAGATAGGGTAGAAAGGAAAGGGAAGCAGTTAGTACATGATACAGATTTAAGGAGATTATGAAAAAATGGAGAATAATGGGATGGTTCCCAACCAGTCTTAGGGACTATCTCTAAGCCCCTATGTAAGAGATAAAAGGACCATTTGGATGAGGAATCTTGTGAGATTTGGGCTGCAAGTAATGCTGTCTCAGAGCCTCCCCCCAACCCATGATTTAAAAAGTATCAAGGGGCGCCTGGGTGGCTCAGTGGTTTAAAGCCTTTGCCTTCAGCTCAGGTCATGATCCCAGGGTCCTGGGATCGAGCCCCGCGTCAGGCTCTCTGCTCGGCAGGGAGCCTGCTTCCTCTTCCTTCTCTGCCTGTCTCTCTGCTTACTTGTGATCTCTGTCTGTCAAATAAATAAGTAAAATCTTTGAAAAAAAAAAGTATCAAAAATGGGGGTGGAATTCTTCCATTTCTACATGGAAATCAATAGTTTCCCATGGAGGATGTGTAAGGAGCCCTTGCCAGGATAGTAGCAAGCTGAGGGAAACCAGTGGCATAAGGCCAGTATGGAAGGATTTCTTCAAAGGACTTCTATTCAATGGGCTTCAGTGAGGACAAACAAAAGGAAAAGACCAAGCGTTTCTGAAAACATGTGACATACCCCAAGGTACTCCCAGAAATAACTGGTGTGAATTTAACAGGAGTGCTGATGTGCTATAGTCCTGCACATAGGAGACACTGCAAGCCAAATTTGGTAATTATGTTCATATGACCTTGCTGATAGTCAAGTTGGGAATGGAAAGCCTAGGTATCTTCTCTTTTCTCTCTCCTAGAATGTAAATATATATAGTATACGTTATATACCAGTATGCTCTCTGTGTGTATGTATGTGTGTGTGTGTGTGTGTATTTTCTTTCCTAAGCAGTGGGTGGAATTCCTAATGCAATGCAAATTCCAGTGCAAGTGAATATCACTTCCATTTGCATTGTACTGAGAGAAATGTTGTAAACACTAACAGTTTATTAATTCCATTGAATGGTGATAATATATGCCTGTTAAGTGGCTCTTTTTTAAGGATTAAATCATATCCTTTAGGTGACCTGATTTTATTCTCCTATCACAAATGATTCAAAAGGAAAATGAAAGATGCTAAATAAGGTCCCTTATGTTGCCTAGTTCCTATGATAATAAGAGCTGCCATCTTAAAGTTAACACACCACATGAAGGCTTCAGTCCTCCCGGTACACCACTTGAATTCCTGAATTATTAAGTGGTACACAGGGGGTCTGCGAAATACCATTCACTTTCCCAAAGTATCTGATGCATTTGCCGACTGGGGAATGCTACTGTGTCTGTATTGATATGAGGGCCCCCTTATATTTCTACTTCCCCTATTTTTGCTTTTCCAGGATCGGTTGGGGGGTGGGGGGCAGACTGGCCACCATCTCTTCAAGTTCCACCTCTAATCTGTATATCAAATACTCATGAGATGTGATAATTAGGCAAAAAGTAAACAAGCTCTGCGCTAAGCTCAGAGATTCTTTCCATATTTCCCTTTGGTTTTGCCAGTTCGCCAAAATCCCATAGTCCCCTATACTCTGAGTCTTGCTTGCCTGCTCAGCATGGTGCTTGAGGCTTGCTTGACTCTTAAAGGTAAACTAACTGTCTGATCATCAAACACTGTCCCATCTTTCCTGTTGACAAATGAACTTGGATTTTCACCTGCTCTCCCTATGGAGACCTGCCTGATTTCTCAACCCAAGACTCCCGCTTCCATCCCTTTCTAATGGCCTCTTGCTATTTCTTCCCAAACAAGGTAACTGCAAAAGAAGGTAGCTATGCATGAAAAACATGATTAATTTTAAGTTGAGCCAACACTATGAACTTAATACTTTAAAAACATTAAAAGCCAGAAGTTTAAATAACAACCTTAAGGAATAGTTTGCAATACCTCTTGGCGTTTGCTTCCTTTTATTAGCTAATAAGAGTAATGATAACAGCTATCATATTTTGAGTGAGCACGCGTACTGGTAGGGTCTGACATTTCTCATACATAATCTCATTTAATTCTCTCCCCATGATGCTAGGGGAAGTATATATAATATCATTTTGCAGATGGTATATTAAAAAGTACTGCTTCTTTCTTGCCCTCTATGAATAATAAGGTAAGCAATTCGACTCAATGGATTCATGCAATAGTTGTGTCCTTTTAATTGCTATAGTAATTCTTGCTTGCCAATTCAAATAAATCCTCAAATACTGGAATTTCAGTTTGGGAAAGAAGTTTGGGAAGACCACAAGTTTCTCCTTAAGCCACAACAGTACACAGTAGAATACACAGTAGAACTAAAGACATATTTATGGGCCTCATCCCCAATCCCTTTTACCAAGGGAGAGGGAAGAGTGGGGGTCTGAAAGTTAACTGGATGGTTCTGTGACCACCCTGGGCTAAAATAGTCCCTGAACTATTTTAGAAGATTTAACTGAAGAGCTAAGTATGTTTCTAGAAGCTGGTGGGGGAAGGTGAAAACAGCTTTTGCTGTTCAGTCACTATTGCCTGAGAGAGTTTAGGCTTTGCTTTTGCTTCTACCTGTCACTCAGGCTTAGCTGATGCCCTTTGAGTTTCTCTTCTCTGTAATGTGGTCAAGGGTCCTTTCAAATCACAGGGGATGGATCTCATTTTACCCTGAACCCAGCCAGTCACACAGGTAAGTCCCACACTTAATCACTCATAATGCAAACTGCTCTCAGAAAGCTACCTTCCATCCCAGCAGTGGGCTATCCCTGGGAATTCAGATCATCAGGGAATTCAGAGGACTCAGTATGGGCTGCAGCAAAGCTAAATATCATTCTAGTATTCCCTTCTAAAAAACTGGAAAAAAAAAGTTTACGCTGTAAAAGTTACAATACCTTATGTGATCAACACAAATCTCATGTGCCTTTGGCATAATAATGAATAAATGTAATATCAAGTATTTACTAGAACTTATTGCACACTAATAAGATTGCATCCTTTCAGGATATTTTGGCTTTAGAGCCTGTTGCTCATCTTGCAGAGGCACCTGTTGAAAGGCTTTATTCATGTATTTATTTTAATGTAAAGGAATGAGGACTCTGGTACCATAGTTAGCCCTCAAGAGAAGAAAGCCAAGCTAATACGCTGAGAGTGTAGTAGATGGAGAGTGAATTATTAACTGTAGGAAGAAAATTCACAGCATAGGCAATTCTGGAAACATCTACCTGACTGCTCTCTCCATGGAAAGATCTAGATTTTGTTATTCTTATCTTCCAGTTCTCTTTAGACAACACAATTTCTCATCTATGAGTCCCGAGGCCTGAACCCCAGAGGGCAGATTAAGGAGAATAAGTAAGCAGAATATTTGCCCAAACCCTCCACCGTGAGTCAGGTTCTACCCAGCATATGTCTTCCAACTACAAAAACATTTTAAATTTTTATTTTATTTTATTTTATTTTATTTTATTCTTATTATTTTGTGAGAGAGAGAGTGTGTGTGTGTGTACCCATGCAAGAGAGAGCAAGGGAGGGGCTGGGAGAGAGGGAGAGAGAGAGAATCCCAAGCAGGCTCCATGCTCAGTGGGAGCCCAATCCAGGATTGATCTCAAGACCCTGAGGTCATGACCTGAGCCAAAATCAAGAGTCCAACTGAACCACCAAGGTGCTTCCCCAAGGATAGAAATCTTGGACTCTCGATGTGCTAACCAATAAGGAAAAACCAACTCTTACAAAAAGAAAAGTAGCCTTCTAGATTTGGGCCTCTTGATTTCTTATATTTTTACTGTTTATTGCCTTCAGTTTGAGTTGAAAAGATTTCTAACGGGCCTACTACTCAAGAACGTAAGTCGTGCTTATTGTGTTTTTCTTTCTTGGGGTTCAAAAACCTCTTTAAGAAGAGTTTGGAAGGCAAAAAAGAAAGGGGTAGGATTGGCTAAAACAGCCACCGATCAAAATGTCAGCTTCTTTGCTAGTCAAGAAACAGAAAGTAGTTAACTGACACATGACTTTCGAACTGTGTAAGAAAACAATTCTATCGAGTAAGACTGAATCCTTGGAGACAAGCTATGCGATGCTGTAAAATGGGAGGTAGCTCCTTTCCACTGGAACAATTACAGGCGATGCATATGCCCAGGTGACTGGTGATGGCGATGATGAATTCCCAATTGGCTGGGGAGACAGCTACCGAGAAGCCTGAAGCCAAATGTAATGAATATCATTACGGACATGCCACTGTTGCACACAGGAAGAGAAGTTATGGCTGCAACCTCTGAGATTTACCACCACAGGAACTTTCCTCTCATCACAATAAACTTGGGGAAATAATGGCTACTATCCAGTAATCAAAGTTTCAAGGATATTGTGGTGGACATCCTTTTGACAATGACCCTTTTTCAGGCATAGGCATAGTCTTTACCTCAGAGGTACTCCGTTTTTTTTGAAAGAAAGAATAAATAAATATCTCCTTTATTATTTTGTCAACAAATTGGGAAGTCCAATGCTTCAAAGCATGTTTAGAAAAGTTTTCCGTAGGTAGCTTCCATTATGTATGAGATTAAAATGAAGGTTCATTTGAACTTTAATAGAATTCTCTGTAGGGGCACCTGGGTGAATCAGATGGTTGAGTGTCTGCCTTCAGCGGGGTCATGATCCTAGGGTCCTGGGATCAATCTCACATTGGGCTCCCTGCTCCTTGGAAAGCCTGCTTCTCCCTCTGCTTCTCTCTCTCTTTCTCTCTTGGTCTCTCATGAATAAATAAATAAAATCTTAAAAAAAATTATTCTCTACAATTGCACCCCAAACCATAAGATATCTAGGAATACACCTAACCAAAGAGGCACAGAATCTATACTCAGAAAACTATAAAGTACTCATGAAAGAAACTGAGGAAGACACAAAGAAATGGAAAAATGTTCCATGCTCCTGGATTGGAAGAATAAATATTGTGAAAATGTCTATGCTACCTAAAGCAATCTACACATTTAATGCAATTCTTATCAAAGTACCATCCATCTTTTTCAAAGAAATGGAACAAATAATTCTAAAATTTATATGGAACCAGAAAAGACCTCGAATAGCCAAAGGGATATTGAAAAAGAAAGCCAATGTTGGTGGCATCACAATTCCAGACTTCAAGCTCTATTACAAAGCTGTCATCATCAAGACAGCATGGTACTGGCACAAAAACAGACACATAGATCAATGGAACAGAATAGAGAGCCCAGAAATAGACCCTCAACTCTATGGTCAACTAATCTTTGACAAAGCAGGAAAGAATGTCCAATGGAAAAAAGACAGCCTCTTCAATAAATGGTGCTGGGAAAATTGGACAGCCACATGCAGAAAAATGAAATTGGACCATTTCCTTACACCGCACATGAAAATAAACTCAAAATGGATGAAGGACCTCAATGTGCGACAGGAATCCATCAAAATCCTTGAGGAGAACACAGGCAGCAACCTCTTCGACCTCAGCCTCAGCAACATCTTCCTAGGAACATCACCAAAGGCAAGGGAAGCAAGGGCAAAAATGAACTATTGGGATTTCATCAAGATCAAAAGCTTTTGCACAGCAAAGGAAACAGTTAACAAAATCAAAAGACAACTGACAGAATGGGAGAAGATATTTGCAAATGACATATCAGATAAAGGACTAGTGTCCAAAATCTATAAAGAACTTAGCAAACTCAACACCCAAAGAACAAATAATCCAATCAAGAAATGGGCAGAAGACATGAACAGACATTTCTGCAAAGAAGACATCCAGATGGCCAACAGACCCATGAAAAAGTGCTCCATATCACTCGGCATCAGGGAAATACAAATCAAAACCACAATGAGATATCACCTCACACCAGTCAGAATGGCTAAAATCAACAAGTCAGGAAATGACAGATGCTGGCGAGGATGCGGAGAAAGGGGAACCCTCCTCCACTGTTGGTGGGAATGCAAGCTGGTGCAGCCACTCTGGAAAACAGCATGGAGGTTCCTCAAAATGTTGAAAATAGAACTGCCCTATGACCCAGCAATTGCACTACTGGGTATTTACCCTAAAGATACAAACGTAGTGATCCAAAGGGGCATGTGCACCCGAATGTTTATAGCAGCAATGTCCACAATAGCCAAACTATGGAAAGAACCTAGATATCCATCAACAGATGAATGGATCAAGAAGATGTGGTATATATACACAATGGAATACTATGCAGCCATCAAAAGAAATGAAATCTTGCCATTTGCGACAACATGGATGGAATTAGAGCGTATCACGCTTAGCGAAATAAGTCAAGCAGAGAAAGACAACTATCATATGATCTCCCTGATATGAGGAAGTGGTGATGCCACATGGGGGCTTAAGTGGGTAGGAGAAGAATCAATGAAACAAGATGGAATTGGGAGGGAGACAAACCATAAGTGACTCTTAATCTTACAAAACAAACTGAGGGTTGCTGGGGTGAGGGGGGTTGGGAGAAGGGGGGGGGGTTATGGACATTGGGGAGGGTATGTGCTTTGGTGAGTGCTGTGAAGTGTGTAAACCTGGTGATTCACAGACCTGTACCCCTGGGGATAAAAATACATGTTTATTAAAAAAAAAATTAAAAAAAATTATTCTCCGCAGTAATGGAGAACTTCCAATTTGAGCTGAAAAGGTTTAGTCCAATAATCTAGTATCCCAGGGCCTTATGTCCTTAGTAGATTATGGATATTTTTCATGGTCAAATAAAAGCTGGCTTGCATTCAAGGAAGGCATTTAGTGATTCTACCCACTTCATAAAATGTGTGGCTTGTATTTTATTTCAGCTCATTTTTATACCTTTTAATATGCAGTCTGATTCCATTTATATTTTTAATGTCATATTTCTACTTTGAAAATATTGAAATCATACCGGTCTCTTTTCTTTATCCTTGAAAAGTATTGGAATCATCTGTAAATAATTTTAAATGATAGTATATACATTTACAATGTTATATAAAATATAAAACCTGAATATTTACTAGAAGGTTTTTATGTTTGAAGAGCCATATATATATATGTATGTATGTATGTATGTATATATGTATGATGAGTCATATTCCTACACACAAGTTATACAATTCAAACTCTCTTTCATAAAATATAATGTGTGGTGACATCCACAACAATGGCAAAGTTTAGTGGTTTTTTGAACAAGACCATCAACTGCAATATTCTAGTGGAGAGCTGTTTATACTTGGTTTGTTAAGTAGCACAGAACAGCACACTGATCTTGAAGGGGCTGGCTTATGGGTTGGAAAGGATGGCATCTTCAAAAATCCTTTGTCTCCATTTTTTTTTAATAATAAATGCTAAAAATACTTTGACTCCATAAAAAAAAAAATGGTATGTTTGGTAAATTCTATCAGGGATAGAAAGTGGACAGCAGAGGCAAGCATCTCTGTTCTGGGTGGGCATTACAGTATTAAGGAAAGTACAGGAAAAAGAGAACGCTTAGGACACAAGGTTTGGAACATCAATATTTAAAGTGATTGAGAGAATAAGAGATGCAGAAGAAAAGGAAAGACAATAGAAATTGATGGAGAAGAGAATAAAAGCCAAGAAAAAAAGTTTTTTTTCCAGACAAGGAAGTGGTAAAAATGTCAACAATGAGTAGGAAGAACTCTTCCCTGGATCCGATAGGAGACAACTATGCCCCTAATAATAACTTCAGCTCCAGCTCTAAAAGTCTGTGACTATTCTAAGCCATCAAGCTTAAGAGAATTTCCCCCTTCCTCCACCCTTTTGCCACAGTAACCTGTTACTGGATCCCTCCAAGATTTCTAAAACTAGAACAGGAGGCTACAGAAAAATTAAGTCCAAATGCTAACTAACAGTATTTCGATTAAACTTTCATGAAGAAATACATTCCTCAACTGATCAAAAACCACCGGATGATATTAGGATCGCAAGTTCATATTTGGAGATAATTTGAACGGTGTAAATATCATGACTGGTATTTGTAAATAACAATGGACAATCAATAACCTTTGTGCAATAAACCTTGTATTATAAGTAACGGGGAGTTAGCAAAGAATCAGTTTTTTTCCCTGCAACTGGGAAATTTACATTAGCTGCATGAAAAGTTGAAAGAAGGGAACTTTACAAAGAAATTCATACGCTGGGGCGCCTGGGTGGCTCAGTGGGTTAAGTAAGCCTCTGCCTTGGGCTCAGGTCATGATCTCAGGGTCCTGGGCTCGAGTCCTACATTGGGCTCTCTGCTCAGCAGGGAGCCTGCTTCCCTCTCTCTCTCTGCCTGCCTCGGCCTACTTGCGATCTCTCTCTGTGTGTCAAATAAATAAATAAAATATTTTTTAAAAAGAAATCCATACATTGGATAACTTTATATAAGGATTAGAGTAATTAAATGAGCAAGGGAAAAATGTGTTTAATGAAATATTGGCCTCTACCATTAAGTAGTGGACTAGCTTTTGAAGAAAAAAAAAGGACCAGGGATAATGTGTCAATCAGAGTTAAATCAAGAAAACAGAAATCAGGGATGCCTGGGTGGCTCAGTTGGTTAAGCATCTGTCTCATCTCAGGTACTGATCCCAGGGTCCATCCTGGGTTGGAACCACGCACTGGGCTCCTTGCTCAGCAGGAATCTGCATCTCCCTCTGCCTGCTGCTCCCCCTGTTGTGCTCTCTCTCTCTCTAACAAATAAATAAATCAAATCTAAAAAACAGCAACAGCAACAAAAAACAAAAACAAAAATCGCTCTTAGTATTTAAAACAAAATTTAAAACCGAAAAACAGCTATGTAGGGGATAGGAGTTGAGAAGCAAGACTGAGGAGGGGATCTCCATGATGGAATTCAGAGAGTAGCAACCATAGGAGACTGCTATCCCCTAAGCTGGACGGACCAAAGAGAAGAGGCAATATCCTTAGTCTCCTTGAGTGCTTGGGCTGAATAATGACCAAAAGACAAGCAGTCTAGACCTAACTTAAAAGGATCCTTAATCTCCCAGTGCACCCAGAAAAACCTTTTGGTAGTTTTGCCTCCTGGAAGCACTGGCTAATGGAATGAGGGCAGAGTCCTTCCAGGATTGCAGAGTCTTAGGAAAATTTATGGGCTTTGAAAATAGCAGGGTGGGAGTAGATCCTGTTATTTTTCAATTCCATTCTAAGAAATAAGTTATAATAACATATTATGCCATTTTTTCAGCTGAAATGCCTCCTGTAATAATGAGAATTAATTTCAATGAGATAAGGAAGTGTGAACCTGAAAATGGGACCTTCAATTTCTAATTTGGAGATGGTTCCCAAGAGCTCTCATCCAGTAATCTTGACTTTCTTTTGGTGAACTCTAGGTAGCTATGGCATTTGTCACTAGCACAAGAAAGATCTCTAGTTCCATTTGGAATCACTCAATAATTTGTCACATAAATCATGCTTAGATCCCTTCTATCTAGCATCAGAATCAAATCAAATATTCATGTAGGGATATCTTCAGTGTCCTCACCTCTGTGGTTAGGAGCAAATCCTAACAGAAGTCCAGAAAACAAAAGACTAAAGGATCTACAAGCCATTTTTAGCTTTCTTTTAGGGTTAGACAACCTGAAAAACCAAAGTTATCTAAGAGGTAAACAGAACACTTTTGGTCTTTGTGGCCACTAGTGTCTGGGGACTCCAGAAATGTGCTTTTCCTAGACTATGGGGGTTCTGGGGTGCTCTGGGGGATATGTGGGAACTGCGGAAATAGATCAAGATCAGAGCCTGGAGCACAGCGAAGTAAATGGTAGATTATTGGGGGGTTTTAAACCTGGAGTATTCATGACTAAGGCTTTAGGAAAAAATAATCCAAAATGGATGTTAGCGATAGACCAACATCTCACATTGACAAAATTCTCAGAATTGTTATTTAATGTTGCATTTTGACCATGCAGCTATTGTTTAATTATACTTAATTGTATACAGTTATATTTTAACCTTTAACATTATTCTACAATGAACCAGAGTAAAAATGTGATTGAAAGATGACGAGTTGATTTCAGTTTTTTTCCTAAACACAAATAATGTCACCTATGCTCAATGCTTTAGAACTTCTTGAATATGTAAAATGATTTCTGAAGCTCTATCATAAACATGTCACTGATGACAATTTCTTTAGCTTGTCTGCTAAAATCTGCAAAATTCTGAACTAATCACCAACTTAAATATACCTATTTCCAAAAAGGATGTAAGGGGGCTTAAATTGGAATATAGTTTTAGTGAAAGAACAGATAAAATATTATTTCTTCATAGTATTACTTCCACAAAAACTTTCGGAACTAATCATACTACAAGGGCCATACCCATAGCACTCAGATATTATAACCATAGGGGGGAAAAATCCATCTCTGATTAGCTAGATATGAATTGGGTCAAAGAAAACATGCTTTATGTTTTAGTTTCAGGTTAGAATTCATTTTTGAAAAAAAAAAAAACTAGGAATCAAAACTACATGTGACATATCTGGGACAAACACGTACGCAAACAATGATTTTATTATACTGCATTATTTCCCCAGGAATAGTCACAGAACATATTACGTATCTTTCAAAGAATGAAGCTATTTGGAATTGATCTCTTTGGGCTAATGTGGATTGTCATAGTATGTCAGCACAAATCCTATCATTTGGGGAAATCTCAAGATAATAAAATAATTTCACTGTGCGTTCTGCAAAATTTGGAAGGCCACTTTCCTAATCTTTGAGCATTGTCTTCCTCCTTTCAAGTCCTCCCCTTCTTATCTCCTGGTCTTACTCACTCTCTCATATTTTCAATCCGTCCCTCTCTTCCTCCCTCCCTCTTGGCAATCTTTTAGTCTTTTCATCTTTGAAACGAGATTGGAAAGCAGAGGCAGCCAGAGGAAAATACATGGTTCATTTTCTTCTAAATATACTCACATTTCTATTCAAAATAATAGGTTCCTTCTATAATTGTTTTAGAAGCAGTAAGCTGACTCACAAACCACAGCTAATAACTAAAGCAACTCAATTTAGCCCTTTCTAGCAACTGCCTAAGGCACTGGCTAATGGTGAGAGAAAGCCACAAAGAATGTTCCAAAGGGGGAAAAACAGCTACAATTAAATAGCTTTTGTTAAACTAATGTTTTAAAAGGCATATACTACAATTTTTAAGTGGGCCAAAGTTAGCAAGAGTTTCTAGAAGAAAGGAACGGGGAAGGTCATTCTCCTTCTTTCTCTCACACCCTGCACACAAAGGAGCACTGATTTGAACTGATCAAAGCTAGGAAGATGGATTGGGCTCTAGTCACTGAGGATAGAGCTTTCAAAGGATTACACTGTTAGCAGTATTTGCTTGTAACTTCACAGACTGTCTCTAGGACACACAAGAAACTGATAACCTCCCAGGAATAGAACTGGGGTTCCTGGAGAGATTTTGATATAGTTTGAATTTTGTCACACAAATGTATAGCCAACATGATTTTAAATATATGTCTACAAATTCTTTGACGCTCCTCTCCTCAAGAGGCCCTACATAATTCACCTCTCCGTGAGCGTGAGCTGGACTTACTGATTTGCTTTTATCAATTAAAAAATGACAGAAGAATGGCATGTCCCTTCGAATATTGGGTTATACCAAGCCCGCAGCTTCTGTCTTGGGCCCTCTTTCTGGAATCACTCACTGGGGAGTAAGCCAGATGCCGGGAGGTATGAGCAGGGCGATAAGAGGCCTGTATGGAGTCACCTGAAGTGTCTTCTCTTCAGAGAGTGAAGAGAGCTTGAAGGAAGATTCTCCGTTTCTTCATAACACTGACGCTGCTTGACTCCAACCTCGTAAGAAACCCTGAGTGAGAACCATCCAGTTTCCCGACCTAAGAAAGCTGGAGAAAAATTTGAAATAATAACTCTTTGTTGTTTAAATTGCTAAATCTCAGAGAAATTTGTTAGAGAGCAACAGATGACTAACACAAGACTAAAAGTATAAGCAAACAGATTAGTTGGTTAATTAATTAAGTGGAAATGGGAAGCCATTGTACACCCATGTCTTCTCTTTGGTTTAACTTGCTTCTACTGTGCTTGAGTGGGTGACAATTTTGAAGCTGCTCTGGAAAGAGATGATCTGTCTTTTCTCTCAGCCACTGCTTCCATCTCTCTGCATTTAAAGAATAAAGGACTGCTTTGAGATGGGTTTTCCAGACCCAGTCAAGTTATTTTGTTGTTTGGCTTCTCATGTATCTCCCGTTTTGGCTATGCTGGCACATAAGTTACCTGATTGAAGATATCTTTCCTGTGTCTGAAAAGACCTGATGATACTGTAATGGGTTTTTTCCACTCCATGAAAATGGAAGGAAAATATACACACTTCATCTCTCACTTTTCCCAAGGTTTCTCCCTAATATCTGGCCCCAGTTGGAGAAGGGAATGAGTTATATAGGTCTTTAGGTCAAAGTGGAAATTGTGGCCACCAGAATATGCTTCTCATATCTCCTGCTTTGGGTATGGAGGGTAATTAATAGATAGCCTTAATTGCCATGTCCTGAATCTATCACCAAGCCCAAACTCCTCATGACTACTCTCAGTGAAAGACAGAACATGGTAGGAATGCAAAGGTGGGTCCATTCCTGCAAAATGGGGGATCTGACAGGGGACTTCTTGGACAGGAAACTTTGACTCAAGAACTTCCCGTTGGCTGACCAAAAGATGTTTAAAACTTGTTGAAGTCTGCCAATCTATCTCACCTCCTACCTTCTCTTTCTCTTCTGCAGAGGTGACTGCGCAGTTGTCCCCGCTAGATACCTCTCCCCTCTTTTCCATCACATGTGTTTTTCCCAATAAGACTTTTTGCAGCTAACCTTGGACTCTTTTTCTCGGAAGACCCAACTAATGCATTCTCCTTCCATTCTAAGGTACTCAGGATAACTGAGCTTTAATAAATAAAGGAAATCTCTACTAGATCATGTGTTATATCATTAATATTCTGGATCATGGTTTGGGGGCCAACCCTCTAAATAGTGATTAAGTATTAATTTGCCTTACTTTGTTCACTGTGCACATATGTTGATCACAGTTTTGATAGCAAAGGTAGTTTACCAAAGATAGAGTGGACACAGATGGCTGGATTCCTACTCATTCTCCATTACCTTAGTCAGATCCATTATATATCAGGGCAGTGGTACACCAGCCAAAAATAAAACTACTTTTTCATGTCTAGCCAATGAGTTATAAGAAGAGATTATTCCTTAGGGCTTTTAGGAACCTTCAATAGATGGAGACAGAGGCTGCCTTTTCTCCCCTCTTTCTCCTGTATAAAATGAGGATGGGAGGGATACATTTGAGAGGTCATCTAGTGAATACAATGTGACTCTGAGACTAGAACTCACCCCTGAAATTTTCTCTTATGTGACGGTGAAAAAATTTCTTCCTGCTAAAGATGCAATTAATTGAGGTCATTGTTACCATCAGTAGAACCCAATTCTAATTGGTGGAGAGATTCAATTATTTTTTAGCCTCTGACCAATTACCATATCTGTCCACCATCTCCTTAATTGTATCCCATTGACCCCAAAGGCTGGTATGGTTAATAGCACCCCATTTCAGAAAGGCTTACATTTTACTTTAAGCAAAACCAGGGTAGAAAAATCTGACATTGTGAGTACTCCACATTAGAGAATGGTTAGTCACATTATAAAAGATTTTATATCCCAAAGGGATTTACTTTAACATTCTATTAAGTAAAGTCTACTGTATTTCAATATTAGTTCCTATATCATTAAATTCATGACAGATACTGCTGTTGGGGAAAGGGAGAAGAAGCCTGTCAGAGAAAGTTACAACTAAATTCTTTCAAGTTTTTCCTATTGAAGAGGAATGAGAGAGGGAGATAAAGGTACTGCTAATGGAAGGTTGTTATCACCACCATTAACTCTATCAATTTTTCACCCCAACCATGGTACTTTGCTAGATAGCTGCTGACTGTATTATTCACAGACCGATAATTGAGCTTTCTAGTTGTCTACCAAAATCTGTTTTTCTCCCATTTGTCCATAGAGTAATAGGGTTAAAACACAGCAATAATGATCCAGATAGAAACTACATTTCCCAGGCTTTCTTGCAGTGAGGGTTGGGCCTGAAATTAATTTATGAGCTTTACTTGCTTAGAAGAAAATAGTTTTCACTAAACTTCTACTCATTCCTTTTCTTGTAAGCTGAAGAGGAAGGTGACCACCACACTCAGCATTAACCATGTAGAGGGGGACAAAATGGAAGGGCCTTGGGTGCTTAAATTATTCATTAGAACAGAGCTGCCCCACAAGCCTACATTGCTCACCTCATGGCTCTTAGAAGAAAAAAAAATATTCTTCAAGCCATTGCAATTTGAAGCCTCTTTGTTTTTAACAATTTCATTGTTTTCCTAAAATTAAGCCTTATAATATGGTTTTGCTTATTACCCTGAAATCTTAAAAAAAAAAAAAAGTGTGTGTGTGTATAGGTTAAGATGCTCTCAGGACCTCTAAGAACCACAGATTCATCTGTATTTTATTTCCCATAACACAAATATATTAGTTCCTTAGGAATTCAAATTAGATTAAAGAAATAAAACTCATGAGAACATATTATAGAATCTTACCATCATCAATACCCTCTTCTTTTTAGTTAGCAATGTTTTAATCAGTAAAGATATGGTCTGTTGTGGGTTTATTTCTGAGTCACACAGTTCAGGGTTTCTCAAAGAGGATGGGTTCTGGAAAGCACCATGAATAAGAATCATATGGTTTGAGAATTGTGATTCTAGTGAATAGTGGATTACCATGGTCCTATTTCAATGATGGCCAGGGTGGGTGAAGTGACACTTCTTAACCTTGGTGATCTTAGGACGTCCATGAGGATAGAGCTGCTCATCAAAATCGGATTGGTTCTTGAAATGTCGTTCTTAGTTTCATCAAACCAAAGAGTGGTTTCTAATTTTCCCTACTGAAATGATACACTAAGAGGTAAGGTTGTAATAAAAGGGCTCTGAGTAGACTGCTTTCAGATTAATCAACATGGTGAGGACATATTGGTCCATCTCAATGCTTGGTGATACCTGTATAATTTTTGTTATTTCAAGTATATTAGTAATAATTTATTTTTGTATATAGTTAAAGTACATCATATGTTCCTTGTATATGATTACACATTAAAATAGAAATTTATTTAATTTTTATGAGCACTAACATAGTTTTTTTGAGTATAACCCAACTTATTGGACAATTCTTTTCATTGGACTTCTTGGGTACATAAGAACATATAGAATTTTAATGTAAGTTTTTAATTAAAGACTTTTATTTATTTATTAGAGAGAGAGAGAGAGCATGAACAAAGGGAGAAGTAGAGGGAGAAGACTCCCTAGTGAATGTGGAGCCCAAAGCAGGGCTCTATCCCAGGACCCTGAGATCATAACCTGAGCTGATGGTGCTCCAATGTAATTTTTTTTTTAAAGATTTTGTTTATTTATTTGTCAGAGAGAGAGAGGAGTGAGAGTGAGCACAAGCAGACAGAGTGGCAGGCAGAGGCAGAGGGAGAAGCAGGCTCCCTGCCGAGCAAGGAGCCCGATGTGGGACTCGGGACTCGATCCCAGGATGCTGGGATCATGACCTGAGCCAAAGGCAGCCGCTTAACCAACTGAGACACCCAGGTGTCCCCCAAAGTAATTTTTAATGTGATTATAGAAGCAGTATGTTTTAACTAAAGAACTCAGAAAAAATTTAAGGAGTAAGACAAAATTTACCATAAATCTTGCTAGCCAGAAATATCTACTTTTAACAATTTGGTATACAGTAAATCATAATAGAAGCTCTGAGTTAAGTATGTACAGGACCCAGTGGATTCACAGAAGAAGTGGTGGTACATTTCACACAGACTAAGATGAGTAAGACAAAGAATAACCCTAAAAATTCAGTCCTGAGAAATTAATAGGATGCTCTGAGTGGCAGTGAATGGCTATTCCATCCCAGACAAAGGCAGCAGTCTAAGTAAGAAATGTGTGTGGGGGCGCCTGGGTGGCTCAGTAGGTTAAAGCCTCTGACTTCAGCTCAGGTCATGATCCCAGGGTCCTGGGATCAAGCCCCACATCTGCCTCTCTGCTCCACGGGGAGCTTGCTTCCTCCTCTCTCTCTCTCTGCCTGCCTCTCTGCCTACTTGTGACCTCTGTCTGTTGAGCAAATTAATAAAATCTTAAAAAAAAAAAAAAAGAAAGAAATGTGTGTGAAGGAAAGAAACTGCAAGTTAAGTAACTTCAAGAAATTTTCTAGAGATGGAGCACATTATGCAAAAAAAAAAAAAAGAAAATTATACTTTAGGGGATAGCTTTATTACAGGTCATAGAAAGTGGCACAGATTTAAATATGCCAGTCACTTTGCTAATCACTGTATCTAGAGGGGTATACGCTTACAAAAGCCCTATGAGGTATATTCACCGTAGCTCCTACTTCATAAAAGTGGAAACTGAGACTCAGAGAGGTCGGATGATATGTACAAGGTAATAAGTGGTAAAAACATAGCTAAACTTGAAAATGATGTTCACTGTATGGTGACAGATGGTAGGTACACTCACTGTGGTGAGCACTGAGTAATGAATAGAGTTGTCAAATCACCATGTTGTACACCTGAAAGTGATATAACATTGTATGCCACTATATGTCAATGGCAAAATTTAAATACACAAAAAAGTAAATAAAAATTAAAAAAACAGGGATACCTGGGTGGCTCAGTTGATTGAGCAACCAACTCTTGGTTTTGGCTAGGGTCATGATCTCAGGGTCATGTGATGGAGTCCATCCTCAGGCTCCATGCTCAATGGGGAGTCTGCCTGAGAGTCTTTCTCTCTTCTTCTCCCTCTGCCCTTCCCCCGATTTGTGCCTACATATGGTTGCGCTCTCTCTCTCTCTCTCTCTTTCTCTCTCTGTCGCTGTCAAATAAATAAAATCTTTAAAAAAAAGTGAAAATTGTGTCTACCTAATTTTTTTTAAAAGATTTTATTTATTTATTTGACAGACAGAAATCACAAGTAGACAGAGAGGCAGGCAGCCTAATTTTTTTTTAAAGATTTTATTTATTTATTTGACAGACAGAGATCACAAGTAGACAGAGAGGCAGGCAGAGAGAGAGGGGGAAGCAGTTCCCCGCTGAGCAGAGAGCTCTATGTGGGGCTCCATCCCAGGACCCTGAGATCATGACCTGAGCCGAAAACAGAGGCCCAACTCACTGAGCCACCCAGGTGGCCCCTGACTAAAATTTTTAACTCAAGGTAAAGTTGGAGAGATTAACCATATATAAAGTATACATCTGAGAATTGGAAATTTATAAGAAATGAGAATCTATTAGATTCTGAAAAGGCTCATATAATCCAGTTGGTTTTCAAATGTCAGGCTAGGACAGTAAAACGGGAACTCAGGAGAATGTTTAGGGGACCGTTGCAGTGATGGGTTGTGGGGAGGGGATGAAGAGAGCCAAGACCACAAGGGATAGGAGCCTGAGCCCCATGCAAGCTGTGGTGGATGAAATAATCCATTGGAATTTAGGACTGATGAGTTGGGAGTAATGAAGGAAAAAGAGAATAGTCTAGGTCAACGGCTATCAGACTTTAACTGAGCATCAGAAGCCCCAAGAGGGCAAACATTATGCAATCATTCCAGGTGTCTAGTTCATTGGTCTGGGGTGGGACCTGAGAATTTGCATTTCTAACAAGTTCCCAGTCGGCATTGATTGCATTTGTTTTAGAACTCCACTTTTAGAACCCTGCATTAAACTAGGAAAAAGATGTTTTGTACTTGTCAAATACAATGCAAAGATACCCAGGTATGAGCTGTATATATCTTTCTGGAGACCAGAAATGTAGTTTTGACTAAAGATTGAGATTTTGGAGTTACCAACATAAAGGATGGTACAAGATGAGCATCCAGAATAGAATTTCCATAGGTGTTCAGTAAATATGTGGTTAAGTAAATTAATAAAAAGATAAAAGAGAAGAGGCAAATATAAAAGAGGATTAGCATTTACATGCCTAACAGAGGAGGAGAAAGCCTGAAGGATAAAACAGATGAGAAAAAATGAAGGCGGGTCAGAGTGTTGGAGTAGACAGAGGAGGGTAGTGTCATCGTCAAGAAGGAAAGTGCCAGGAGAAGGGGTATCAAATATGTAGAAGAGATTGAAGGGGAAAATATTTTGTCTCAGGTAATTAATAGATGACTCATTACCTTTTCCAGTGATGTGACAGAAGTTAATTGCAGAATTAATTACATGGAAGAAAATTTAAAAAATTGTTTCTAGACCAGGACAGTCCAATAGAACGATGAAGTGAGCCCCATATGTAATTTTAAGTGTTCTTAAGGCCATGTTCAAAAGGTAAAAGCAAAGAGGAGAAATTGGTTTTAATAATATATTTTATTTATCCCAATACATCCAATATATATTGTTTCAGTATTAAAAGTATGAGAGATTTTACATCCTTTTCATAGGAATTACCTAAAATCTGGTGTATATTTTAAATGCGTAGTGCATAGAGGGGCGCCTCGGTGGCTCAGTGGATTGAGCCTCTGCCTTGGGCTCAGGTTGTGATCTCAGGGTCCTGGGATTGAACCCCACATCAGGCTCTCTGCTCAGCGGCGAGCCTGCTTCCCTCTCTCTCTGCCTCTCTGCCTCCTCGTGATCTTTGTCAAGTAAATAAATAAAATCTTTAAAAATAAATAAATAAATGCATAGTGCATCGAAATTCAGACCCGCCACACATCAAACACTCGGTAGCCATATAGAACTAGTGTTACTGCCTTGAGTGCAGGGTAATGTCCTGTCCTTTTATGGGGTTGACTGTCAAAGAAAAGGAAGAAGTAAGGTACTAGTTAGAGCAAAATAGAGTTGAGAGTTCAGAGTCTTAATCTTCACTCTTTGTAGCCTCTCCCCTTTCCTTCTTGCTTGCCTCCTTATTCTGCTGTAAATTTGCATGTTTATATCCTGTGAACATAGGCACTCTGTGATTTGTTACACTTAGTCTTCAAAAGTTTTTATAAAATATTGCATATGTATGAAATTATATGTAACAAAAGCATAACAACATAACATAGTATTTACCAACCATACAACTTCTCTTGACATCCTTGCATATTCCTGCATAAGTGAGTAACCCTCCCTATTCTCCCAGTTTAATCATGATCTGAAATTTTGAATTTATTGTTCCTCTACTTTTCCTTATGTACTACAATATTTTTGGGTATCTCTAAATAAAATACAATTTTTGTGTGTTTTTAAGCTTTATAATATAGTATCATATGTGTATTTTTCCACATGCTATTTTTGTTCAAAATACATTTTTGAGAATTTAATGCAAATTACTAGAGTTTATTTTTATTGTATCCCATTTTTAAAGTATATCATGGAAACTGTATTAACTTCTCTATTGTTAGATATTTGAGTTATATGTTATTTTATGCTTCTATGAATCTTCTCATTAAACATCAATTTCCTTATACTTACCACCTGGTTAGTGAGATAGGGAGAAAGAAAGAGACCAACTCTCAATTCTGATTTCTCTAGATTACATAACTAAAAATGAAATCATGTATTCTCACCTTTATTAAATAATGTGAAATTATTCCCAAAGTATTCATATTAAGTTTTATTTCCCACTAATAGTTACCATTGATCCACATACTTAACAACATTTGATATTGTAAGACAACAATTTTGGTGAGTCTGGTAAATGTAATGATAACTCATTGTGACTTTAATCTTTTTCTTGATTACTACTGAAGACTCATATATTTGCCTTTTCTGTTTCCTTCTCTTTCACATACATGTAAATATTTTTTGTCTCTCTTCTGTTTCATTTTTTCTTTGTTTGCTTTTTTATTTATAAGAGTTATCTATATGACCTGCATACTGATCACTTGTCAGTTTTATTGTTGGCAAAAGCTTGTCACATATGAGTCTTGTTTTTTCACTTTGTGTTTTTTTTTGTTTTTTTGTTTTTTTGGTTTTTTTTTTGGTGACCTTCTTTTAATTAAAGAAAATCAAGCCTAGGAGCACCTGAGTGGCTCAGTCAGTTAGGTGTCCAACTCTTGATTTCGGCTCAGGTCATGATCTCAGGGTCCTGAGATCCAGGCCCAAGTCAAGCCAGTTCCCACCCTCTCCCTCTGCCCCTGCCCACATCTCTCTCTGTGTTTAAAAAACAAAAAACAAAACAATGCAAATCATAAATGCCCAGTTGATGAATGATGATTTTTTAAATGAAAAACTTCTGTATAGAACCAACTAAATATTGTCACAACCTAAATCCTTCCAACAGTTATTATTCCTAAAAAAAGGTAACCAATATTCTGACTTCTATTATAATAGTTGAAATAGTTGAGGGTTTTTTTTTTTTTTTTTTTTGGTTTTTAGTTTAGTTTAGTTTAGTTTTGTTTTTTTTTACATAAATGAAATACAACAGAGAGAACTATTTTGTACCTGGATTTTTTTTTTTTTAAACAGTGCTTGAGGGACACCTGGGTGGCTTAGTCGGTTAGGCATCTGCCTTCAGCTGGGATCATGATCCCAGGGTCCTGAGATCGAGCCCAAAATTGGGCTCCCTGCTCAGCAGACAGCTCTTCTTCTACTGTTCCCCCTGCTTGTGTGCTCGCTGTCTGTCAAAGAAATAAATAAAATCTTCAAGACAAAACAAACAGTGCTGAAATTCATTCATGTTGTTGCTAAGAATTTATGTACTAAGAATTTGTTATCTTTCAGTACTGGATCATGTTCTATTGTGTAAACATACTACAATTTATATAGCCATTTGCTGGAGAGCATTGGAGTCATTTTCTGTTAGGGGTATTTGAAAATAATGTTACAGACATTCTTATGCATGTCTTTTCATATACACATCATTGAGAGTACCTATATCTACAATTTTAGTAGTTACTGCCAAACAGATTTTGAAGTTGCTAAATTAGATTTTATTCTCACTACCAGTATACAATAGTTCTTGTTGTTCCATATCCTTATTAAGATACTGCTATGTAGTTTTTTTAACTTCAGACATTTCTATAGATTTAGATTAGTACCATATTTTGATACCACCATGTTCTTCTTTTTTTTTTTTTTTTTTTTTTTTTTTTTATAAATCAGCATGTTCTTGCTGTCTAAATGTGGTTGAGTACCTTTTCATGTTTGGTTGCTTTGATACCAACTTTTTGTGAAGTAACTCTTTCAATGCTTTTTCCTATTTTATTTATTAGATTGTTGATTATTTCTATTAATGTGTTGGGGTTTCTTCTGGATAGGAGATCTTCGGCAGACACACGCATTCCAAACCTACTTCTCACTCTGTGATTTGCATTTTCAATCTCCTAATAGTGTTCTTTTGATGAACAAATGTTCTTAATTTATTCAAAGTAAAATTTTCCCATTTCTTCTTTTATGGGCAAGTGATTTTTTTGTCCATTTTAAGAAATTCTGCCCGCCCCAAAGTCATGAACATATCTTCTGGTAGCTCTAAGTTATCTGAGTTATCTTCTAAGTTATCTACCTAAGTTATCTTCCAGTAGCTTCATTACTTTAGATTTTATAATTAGGTCTATAATTCATTTGGAATTTATTTTTCCTGTGGGGTAAAATAAGGCTAAAGTTCAATTTCCTTGTGGATAGCTAATTTACCCAGTATCACTTATTGAAATGACAATCTTTTCTTCCCTGAATTGTAGTGGTAACTTCAACAAAACTCAGGTGACTTCATGCACATTTTTGAACTGCTATTCTATTGTGTTAGTCTGTCAAACTGCCCAGTGTACCTACCATACTGTCTTAACTAAAACGGATTTTCAGTAAGTCTCCTTCCAAATGTGGTCTTTTTTATTTTGACACAGAGAGAGACAGAGGGAGAGGGACCACAAGCAGGGGGAGCTGGAGAGGGAGAAGCAGGCTTCCCACTGAGCACGGAGGCTGATATGGGGCTCTATCCCAAGACCCTGAGATCAGGTCTTGAGCCAAAGGCAGATGCTTAAGGACTGAGTCACCAGGTGCCTGGTCTTTTGAATGTTCTTGAAACTTTCATTTTCATACTAATTTTGAATTTTAATTTCAAAGCTTTTTCTCCACACACAAAAAATTACTTGAAATTCTTATTGGAATTGCAATGCATTTTGAGTTCGGAGAAAACTGGCATCTTTACAATATCAAATCTTTTAATACAAAAATATGGCATGTCTTTGTATTTGTTTAGAGTTTTTGTAATTCCTCTCATTAATGGTTCATAGATTTTCAGTACAGGGAACACTTTTCTCAGTTTTCTCCTAAGTATTATTTTAAAATTCCATGTTTACTATTACTTGTCACTAATACACAGAAATAGTTTAATTTCTCTGTATGTTAAGTGTGCATCTAACCATTTTGCTAACTTCATTTATTAATTCTAATAGCTTATCTGTAGAGTCTTCAGATTATCTACATATATTATCCTGTTGTCCTAAATCATGACATCTTCCTTTCTTTTCAGCTCTTGCAGAAGCTGTTTGTTTGCTTTATTGCAATTGTTAAAAAATCCTGTCTTAACATAGACCATAGGATCATCCAAAATAGATGCAGTTTTAAGAACTCCTTCTCATATTCTGCATGCATATGAAACACCTGGAGATTTTAAAATGCAAATTCTCATTGAGTAAGTCTGGAGTGGGGCCCAGGATTCTGTATTTCTAGCAAGCTCCTAGGGCAGACAGATGCTATCCATCTAGAAATGTTTCTTTCTTTCTTTTTTTTTTTTTTTAAAGATTTTTATTTATTTATTTGACAGAGAGAGAGAGAGATCACAAGTAGGCAAAGAGTCAGGCAGAGAGAGAAGGGGAAGCAGGCTCCCTGCTGAGCAGAGAGCCTGATACGGGGCTCGATCCCAGGACACAGATCATGACCTGAACTGAAGGCAGCAGCTTAATCCACTGAGCCACCCAGGTGCCCCTAGAAATGTTTCTTTAAGTAGCAAAGATGTATGGAAATCCTTGTCTGATTCTCACTACAAGAGGTGCAGCATTTAATATTTGAGCTCTAAGTCTGATGTGTACTAGAAGTTTGGCTTGTTTATTTACAGATATCATGTAACAGATTAATAAATTGTTATTTCTACTTTATTTGTTAAAATTACTAGTAACTATTGAAATTTATAAAATTATTTTGCTTTTAATGAAATCATTGTATAATTGTTCTACAGTATTTCATTAATGAGCTGAATTGCCCTGATCGATTTTCAGACTTTAATCAATCTTGCATTCTTGAAATCATTTCTACTAGGTCATGAAATATTATTCCTTTTATTCATTGCTGGATTCGACTTGCTAATATGTTGTTTAGAACTTTCATATCTATGTTCATAAGTGATATTGGAATGTAATTTTCATTTCTTTTGATATACTTGTCAGGTTATGGTATTATTACAACTTTGGTCTCATAATTAATACAATTTGGGAGTCGTCTCTCCATTTTTACCTTCTGAAAGAATTTGTGTAAGAACCATTTTATTATTTATTTATTTATTTATTTATTTTATTTGTCAGGGATAGAGGGAGAGAGAGAGAGCGAGCACAGGCAGACAGAGAGGCAGGCAGAGGCAGAGAGAGAAGCAGGTTCCCTGCTGAGCAAGGAGCCCAATGAAGGACTCGATCCCAGGATGCTGGGATCATGACCTGAGCTGAAGGCAGCCGCCCAACCAACTGAGCCACCCAGGTGTCCCTAAGAACGGTTTTATTTCGTCCTTAAATGTTTGAAAGAATTTATGGGTAAAACCAGCTAGGCCTGGAATTTTCTTTCTGTAAGGTTTATAATTAGAATTAAAATTACTAGATAATTTTCACACTGCTTTCCTAAGATTTTTCCCTCTTATTTAAAATTTTAAATTAAAATAAAAAAATATATATTTTATTTATTTATTTGTCAGGGAGAGAGAGCACAAGCAGGGGGAACTGCAGGCAGAGGAAGAAGCAGAGTCGCTGAACAGGGAGCCCAATGTGGGACTTGATCCCAGGACCCTAGGATTACAACCTGAGTCAAAGGCAGATGCTTAACGACTGAGCCACCCAGGCAGCCCTCACATTAAAATTTTTATAATATAGTCTTGTGATCTGAAGAATCTGTAGTGATTCTTTCTTCATTTCTGAGATTGGAATTTGTACCATCTTTTTTTGGGTAAATCTTGCCAAATATTTATCAATTATGCTATATTTTTAAAGAAACTGACTTGTAGTATGGGTAATTCTCCATTTCCTTCTCTCTATTTCATTGATTTTTGTATTCTTTATTTCCTTCTTTTTATTTGCTTTGCGTTTCTATTGCTACCCTTTCTCTTAACTTTTTGAGACAAATTTAAAAGATTGAATTTTCACCCTTTCTACTCCTCAAATATAATGCATTTAAAATGATAAATTTGGGGGGCACGTGGGTGGCTTAGTCAGTTAGGCACTGGACTCTTGGTTTTGACTCAGGTCATGATCTCAGAGTGCTGCTTTGGGCTCTGTGCTGGGTAAGGAGCCACAGAACCTTCCCGCTCCCCTATCTCCCACCCCCCCGACCCTCACCCCCACTTACACATGTGCACTATCTCTTTCTCAATCTCTCTCTTTTAAAAAAACAAAAACAAACAAAAACCCTAAATAATAAAATAAATTCTAATAAAATTTATTAGAATAAATTTTATTCTAATTATGAGTTTAGTTTTATAAGTTTGGACAGGGCTATGTTTATTATTATACAATAAAAATAGTTTCTTTTATCATTAATAAGTTTTCTTGAATACTTTTTGTTTTGGTCAATTTGTTCAATTGCTACTTGTATTTCCTCTCATTTCCATGCATGGGTTTTTAGGCTAACATTTTGCTATTGTTTTCAAGATTAATTTTACTGTGATCAGAAAACATGTTCTAAATTATTTTCATTCTTTGAAAGTTTGAGGGATTGGTTTTGTGCGCAGTAGATGATCAGTTTGGATAAATAGTCCATATGCACATTTACCTCTCCCTTACCAGCACATTTTTTTTAATTTGTTATCATGCCTTTTAATTCTATATGAATTTTAGTTCTAAAACACTATTCCTATATTTGTTAAATCATACAACATTTATTTTTACCCACATATTTACCTTAAATTGTTTCTTTGTTACTTCTTGCAATTTTGTGTTTCTGTCTAGAATAATTTTTTCTTCTGCCTGAAAAGTCCCTTTATTTTTTTTCCTTAATTCAGATTACTGGCAATAAATTCAATTGTAACAGTGTTTTCTTATCTGGAAACTTTACACTGGTAAAGTTACACTGGTAAAGTTTTTTCTAGATAATTTTCTAAAGTATAAAATTTTAGGTTGTCATCTATTTTTTTCCTTTTTTTCTTTTTCTCTTTAAAATTGTTATTCTGTTGCCAGTGACATCTATTGTCTCTAATTTTAAAAAAAAATAGTTATTTTTCTTACTGTTTCTTCCTTGATGGTAATATGTTTTATTTTTGTCTGGCTTCTTTTAACTTTACTTTTTGTCTTTGTCTTTCAGAATTCTTCTTCTGATGCATCCAGAAGTGGTTTGTTTGTATTTATTTCTACTAGGGGTTCACATTTTTTCTTGAATTTGTAGGTTGATGTCTTCTCTCTGTTCTAATGATACATTTTTGTCATGATTTCATTGTCATTATTTCAAATATTACATCTGTTATGCTTTCTCTTTTCTGACTTTCTGAGACATTTATTAGACCTTTTCACATTTCTGATATTTCTTATACTCTTTTACAAAATTTCCATCTTTCTTGATCTTCCTATTTGAGTCAGATATTTTCTACTATCCTATCTTATAGTTTACAAAAATATTATTCTGCTGTGTCCAATCTAGGTCAAACAGTTACTGGTTCTTAATTTTCATTATTACGTTTTGTGATTTTATAATTTCCACTTGATCCTTTTTATGAATGTCAGTTTTCTAGCGAATATTTCATTTTGAACATGTGAAATATATTGTAATATTCAACAAATATTTCATATATTTTTCTGAAACGTGATAATTACTATTATTTTAAAGTTTGTGTCTGATTACTCCAGTGATTGGGTCATCTGGAAATTTTGAATTACTTTTCTTTCTCTTGACTTTTTGGTATGCCTATAAACTTTTTATGCTTAATGACAGATACCGGACAAGAAAAGTGGAGAAGACTCTGGAGGATAAGTACCTCATTTTCTGTCAAGCAGCCTGAGTTGGAACAGATCACCTTAATCTAATCAAGGAATGAACCAACTGAACTGAAGTTTTATAAATTACTTTCCACCTCTGGTTCTCCCCTGTTGCCAGGCTTGGATCTTCTGGGTTTTCACTGATTGTCTGGGATTCTTCCTACTTGCAAGTCTTGAAGTCTACTGAGAACTACTGAAAACTCAGCTCCATTCAGTAGCTTCTGCCTGTCTGTTTCGCCTTTCATCTTGAGCAATATTAGAATTTATAAAATGTCTCTAGAGGAAAAATGTAGATATCTTGAACTCCTTTCTCTGTGCATTCTTTCTCTCAAGGATCTTTTTCTTATGCTTCAGAACCCCCATTATGTATATCTACCTCTATCTGTATCTATATCTCTACATAATATTATGTATATAGAGATAGTCAAATATTGATAATGTTTAGAAATTCAGACTCTATGTTGGAAAATGAGGAGAGAGCTTTTGATTGCCTGAGGTACCAGAAGAACTTGGAAGTGCTTTAGTTTAAATGTTTTGTTTTTATAGATATCTACTTAAATGTTGTCACAAAAATATATAGTTTAGTTTCAACAAATAAAAAGAATCTAACTAGTATCTAATGCTAAACTTAATTACATCCAGGATATACATAACTGAACATACTTCTTAATTGGATGTGAACAGAAACCAAATGGTCAGGCAATAGTGAAACTCAAAATGAAAAACAACCACACTGGGAAAGACTAGCCGTGCTCTGGCATATACAACACCTGGTACTGAGATTTTCAAAATGGCTGACTTTGACTCACTGACAGATAGCATTTTTAAAGTTGGTTGTTTTTATTAGCTGAAGAATAAAGTTGGCATCCTGTTGAGATGAGTTTCAGTGAGGTTTATGGTTGTTCTTTCCATTTCTGGGCTCTTGTCCTATGAGATATTATCCATTTCAAAAAGTTGTGCTATTTCAGCAATTTCTTGTTCAACATTGACAGTTGCCATTTCACAAATATTAGAGAGATTGAAAAGGCCTATAAGATCATTAAATCCATCCCCCTGGCACTGTAGGCGAAGCAAGTGAAGCAAAACTATTTTTTTGTGTGTGGGTTATATTTGGTCTGGTCGTTTCTAGTAAAATAATATGGAGTGAATTGGGTGGTGGGAGTCTAGCTAAGTGAAAAGTTTCTACAGAAATCTTCAGTGTTTCCTTTCTTTCTTATCAGTCTGAATATCATTAATCATTAGGTGCCTATTTTATATCTCAAATACATATTTTAAAACCATTTCTGAGGCATGACTTCTCTTCATTTAAGTCCCTCATCTGGTTAATTTAAACACTGACCAGATAATTTGGAACTGAGTGGAATCCCACAACCAATAGTCTTGGAAACCTACTACTTCTATGTGTAAAATGATGAAAAATAAAGACTGCATTACTTTTATTTTAAGGATAGTAGTTTCACAAGTGTTTGTGTTTTTACTAAGGTTTAAAGGTGACAAAAGTGTTTTGTTCTGGTTAATATTAAATTATTATTTAAATGACTATTATTGACTTTATTATTTATTTATTATTTATTATTGACTTTTAGTCAAATTTACTCTTTTGTATTAATGCTCCATATAAGAATACTACTGAAGAAGCATCTGTGTATAGTTACTTGAACATCAATGGTATCTAGTCATTATATTTAGTTAATATTAACTAAATTTAATTTTAGATTTAAACATCTTACAAGTATCTACCATACTGTAAGATTTTAATGAACCTATTTCAAGTATAAAGATAGTTAAAATAATAAACATCATATTTAAACATAAGAAATTCTTTGTAATAATATTATTAGCAAAAATCATATTATTAGCAAAAATCTGACCTTGCTTGTTATTAAATATTATTTAATTAAATCACCAAAATTATTTCATAGCAGGAGATTTATAATACAAATCAGCCACATATAAATGAGTAACAATCTCCCTTAGGCAATATCAAAACATCACTCCCAATGAATAAATTAAAGGAAGAAATTGCAAGAAAGTAAAGAAGAGGGGCGCCTGGGTGGCTCAGTGGGTTAAGCTGCTGCCTTCAGCTCAGGTCATGATCTCAGGGCCCTGGGATCGAGTCCCACATCGGGCTCTCTGCTCAGCAGGGAGCCTGCTTCCTCCTTCTCTCTGCCTGCCTCTCTGCCTACTTCTGATCTCGCTCTGTCAAATAAATAAATAAAATCTTAAAAAAAAAAAGAAAATAAAGAAGATATCAACTATTACACTGTCATTAATGTCACCTAGTTCTTAAAATTTTGGCTTCTAAACTCTTAAACTAGGGAATAAAACAATTAAACCTTATTCATTTTCTTGTTTGTTTGTTTGTTCGTTTTAAAGATTTACTTGTTTATTTGAGAGAGAGAACGTGCACACTTTTGGGAAGGTCAGAGGGAGAAAAAGAATCTTAAGCAGGCTCCATGCCCACCCAGTACAGAGTCTGATGTGGGTGTCGATCTCACAACCCTGGAATCAGGACCTCAGCCAAAACAGGAGTCAGACATTTAATTGACTGAGCCACCCAGATGCCCCTAAAACTGATTCTTTAGAGCTTTACTATATAATTTTTAAAAATGTTTGATTATATTGTTTGGAAAGCACAAAGAGCCAAATATTTTATTTAAAAAATCCTTTAGCAGCTCTCAAAATGTTACAGAATTAATTGTGGAACAATGGTCACATGCTTGTTACTACATTTTGGGCACAAAATAATTCAATACTATAGCACCATACACTCAGATCACACTCGGTAAATAGGTGTCACAAGCAATCTCGACTCTTAAAGAAGACTTATGATGACAATATGAAGTTCAGTCTGGTATAGGTTGTGACCGTTCCATTTTAGTATCAAGTAATGAAATGTCAGTTCCAAGACTCTACTCCTCTCACACTGCTTTGAACATGTAACCCAATATGCTATTTGAATAATTGAGCAGATCTTCACCAGCAAAAACAAAGTTCTCTTGCCATAACATTTAAAGAATATGCATGGAAAAATTTTCATAGGTATAGTCCTTCTTTTGAAAGAATAACTATGGAAATCGACATGAGATACTATATTATGCTGTCATTAATATTTTCAAGTTTTCAACAAGATCAGGGATGTTTGGCAGGAGACAATGACAAATGAATAGGTAAGCAAGACTTCAGGTAAACCCATTGAGTCAAAGAAAGTCACTCTTGAAGGATAAAGAAAACCTCTCCTAAGTAAGAGTTGACACATTTTTCACCCTCTGGAAGGTACATTAAATTCTATACGTCCATTACCTAAATTCTGGGAGCTATGTCCCTTCACCTGGACTCAGGAGCATAGATTTTTCTCATAAGGTGAGATGAGATATGTCCCTTCACCTGGACTCAGGAGAATGGATTTTTCTCATAAGGTAAGCACCCTGATGTATGGAGTACAACAGTATTGGAAACGCCGTGGTACATATCTTGCACATATCATTGCCCCTAAATAAGAAACATCTTTATTATGTGATGCCCCCCAGTATGAAGACTGCTTCAGAAAGAAAAACTCATAGTGCTGGATTTATTAAAAAACTGTGTTTTGATTTCCAACATAATGCTCTCCTAAAGAACATTCAACTGTAAATCTGATCACACACCAAATTCGTCTTCACTACCTTCTCTACTTTCTATGCTTCATGTCTCTACTTTCTACACTTCTCCACTTTTTCCCTTCGCTACATCTCTTCACCTCCTCATTCTCCACTTAGGAAGCATCCTTATTGCGATTGTATGTTAAAATCTTAAATCTTTAGGGACTTTGTAGATCATCTGCTCCTATATCTCATTTAAGGAGAAACAAGACACAAGAAGAACACTTGATTTTCCCAAGTTGCATTAGGTAGTGGTAAAGTTATCATCACTAAACGCAAAATAGTCATGAGACCCAAGTCAATGTTGCACCCTGTGGCCTGTGGTTTTCCGTGAACTGTGATGTCTTGAGGGCTGGCATGCCCATTCCCAGGTGTGACTCTTGTCCTAGAGATGATGTTCACCTCTTGACTTTTGTGTCGCTGCCCAACTGGCTCCTACACTGAATGCTGTAAGAAATTCCAGATTTCCTGCTTTGAAAGAACAACCATAAAAAAGACATAAACATAATTGCACAAATTCAGGGCAGCATCATTAATTTTGGTTTATAAACTTAGGAGAACACAACTTTTAATGTTAGAAAGCTGGATTAGGAATCAAGAAGCTAGTTTCTGATTTGCTCTAAGTACCTCGGAAAGTTTGGGTAAATTTCTTAATCCTTCTGTTTCTCATTTCCATTATCTGGAATTTAAGAGGATTTGTATTAGATGACTCTTAAGGTCCCTTCTAGCTAGAAATTTATGATTCTTTATCATGCAAAGTAAAGTGGAAAACTGAGATAACCACATAGGTGTAGCAAAGGGTAAACAAGGCTCAATACTTTGCTTTATTTGTCTGCATATTTCAGACGAAAATAATTTCTTAATCCTGAATCACCGGTACAATTGTGTCTGCTTTGACTTTACTCTGTGTGCCAATGCAGCCAAAACCCCATGCTTCATTCATACATAGAGTCTGGTAGACCATGGAAACAGAATGCTAGATTGAGCTATGTGAAATTGGCATACACTGTACTTATATTAAATGGATCCACATTCCCTGTGGCAGAATCGGAAAGGCAATGCACACAAATATAAATAAATGGAAAACTTCAAGGCTTGTTTATGTAACTACATTCCAGTGTATGTACGAAGACATTGCAATTAGGAAAACTTTGCTTGTCAAAACTGGTCATTTAAAATTTGTTCTCACTTCCTTCTCTCTGTGATTTTTTTTAGCAATGATTTTTAATCACCTCCTTCACCAAAAATAAGTTTAAGTGTCTCTTCAATTCATTTGCACTTTTACTTTCCCAGCTTTTCCTGACAGCTTTTTCTTGTATGTGGCATTAAATAGTTCTGCTCTGGTTCCCCTGTATTAACCCTGGGGCTGAATTTTGCCTTGGTGCACGTCCTAACGCATTGCTAGTACAGTAAACTTTACGTTGAGTCTTTTAAATAAGATTTGAGCCTATTATTAGAACAGTGCATGCATCTAAACAATGATCTGTCCGCCATTTTCTATATTTCAAAAGTTTTCCTGCCAACACTCAATTTTTAAAATTGCAACTATTAAATCTCCTATTTCCAATGAAGCTAAAATGGAAATAGTTTCTGAATAAATGTTGCCCTTTACTGCACCCCATCCTCAGGCCTGGTATCTTTCATTTTCTGTTCAGTCCAGCAGTGGACACTATATTCCAAATAGGAATCAAGCCAATGTCTTACGAAGGTTCAGTATCTCTCTTCACTCTCATCTCCTCCCCCTTTGATGAGATAACTTAGTAAATCTGGGTTGCTTTTTCTAATGCAGTTCTGCTCTATGCTGATGGTTTTACAGATTTTCCCACAATATCCTCCAAATCCTTTTCTGGGTGTATGTTCTGCATAATTGGCTCCCTGATCCTGTACTTCTTAGTTTGTATCTTTGTACCTGAACTGCATTTAGCATCCTCCGCTTTAATCACCCACAATTCAAATCCTTTTCAATCTGATAATATTGCACCTTATTATTTGCTAAGACTTCAATTTTAGTATCACTAGCAAATTCAATGATCTTTTCTCCTCTGAATATGTCCCCAAATATGTAGGCCTTATTCCCAGAGCTCTGGAAAGCTTGCTATTTCTAACCCCCTTCGAAGCTGAACTTGCCATCTACAACTGCCTTCCGTCTACTACTCTTAAATTAGTTTTCCGCAGCAATATGGTATTTTACCTCCCGTTCCCTGGGTCTGCCTTAGATATAAATCTCTGATGTGAAACCTTGTCAAATGTTTTTTGAACACAACTTTCTTATCTGTTGAGGCAGTGGTGCTGTCCAAGAGCAGCTGACAATTAGAGAAATATGGCCTCCTGTGCACGAGTCCATCTTGACGATCTCAAAGCAATCTTGCTAGGATTCTCTGTTTACATTTGGAGAAATCCAAACAGTCTCTTAAAATGGACAGACAGATAAAGCAAGCCATAGCATTTCCTGTTTTATTTTCTTAAACTTTCAGGGGCAGAAGACTAAGGCCCAACTTTTCCATGTCTGTTCTGGAGGTTAATATATGTTGGTAAGGTGGCCTTTGTTGTGTAGGCTCAGATCTGGAGCAGAGTGCAGTTTTGTGCCGTGTGGAAGTTTGCGCACCGACGAGGGGTAGCCTGGCAAAGCAGTCTGGACAGACTGATGGCTACAGTACCATTGGTGATGACTTGCTAGACCTTGTTAAGTATTTACCACATGTCAAACCTTGTTCTAAATCATTTCCATTCTTTTAACCTAAAAGTGTTATCTTGAAATGAATATAGACTTCCAGAAAAGCTGTGAAAATGATACAGAGAATTCCACCCAGCTTCCTCTATTGTCAGCCTCTTGCATAGTCAAAGCATGATCACTGAAACTTGGAAAGTAACATGGGTGTAATACTATTAACTGAACTATAGACTATGGACATTTTTACAAATGTGTCCTCTAATGTCTTTTTTTCTGCACTAAGTTGTGCCCTTGGAGTCTTCTTCAATCTGTGACAATTCCTTCTCTCTTCCTGTCTAGTCTGTGGCAATCGTCTCTTATCTGTCATGATTTGACATTTTTGAAGTGTTCTGGTTGGGCATTTTGTAGAATATCACCTAATTATTTTTTTTCCTGATGTTTTCTTATAGCTACCTTAAGATTATGCATTTTTTGGCAATAATGTCACAGAAGTGATGTAACCTTCTCAGTCAGTCTTATCAAGGGATGGTGCTAGTCTTGATCATTTGATAAGATGGTGTCTGCCAGTTTTCTCCACAGTAAAGTTACTATTTTTCCTTTTTTAATTAACAAGTACTGGGGGGAGATATTTTGAGATTATGCAAATACCATGTTTCTCCTCAAACTTCTGCTCACCAGTTTGAGCATACATTAGAGTAACTTACCTCTAAAAATTATTACCCTAGTGGTTGTCCACTAGTGATTTCAACTTCCCTCTTTTATTTCATATTTATTCACTGGAATTCTTCTGTTAGCAAGATCTTTCCTTTCTCCTCTCTTTATTTATTCACTTATTCAGTTTTGCACCTACATTAATACAAAGCCATGGATATTTATTTCAAGGGCGATGTGTAAAAGGGTCTCTGTAGAATTCAGCAACATAAAAAATATACTGCTAATTATGTGTGAAAACATTGGCAATGTCTATTTAGGAGAAAATAGGTCTAAAAAATATGCTTAGACAGATATTCAGCGTTAATAGATTGTCTAGATGGAGAAAATGGCTTCCTAGAACTGTCCCAACAGCCACCAGATTTGCCTCATTGGATTTAAAACAAAAGAAAATCATCACTCCTGGATCTCACCTCATGAAATGTCTGGCTGGAGGAAGGTAAAACAGATATGTATAGATTCAATATTGGAGATGATCAAGTAGCTGCTAACTCTAATAATTCAGGAACAGAGCAGGTAGCAGGATGTGATAATGGAAAGCAGCAAAAAATTGCCTGCAAGCTGTCTATGGAGGAAGTCAAGTCTGGGAAGTGGGACATACTGGCATAGAGCAGAGGAAATTGAAACTAATAGAGAGATGATGGAATAATCTTGCCAAACGCACCTTGCTCACCCAAGGCTGTCATTAATAAGTTGCTGACAAAGTCCCAGAACTTATTCCTGACGCACCAGAGCTTGGCAATCAACAAAACTGAATCCCAGGAGTATAGGCCTGAGGCCACTGACATAATTCCTGCCCTGTCACACCCAGCTCAGAGCCAGCACAAGCCTGGGCCTACAGGGCTGTCTGCCAACATACTCAGTTGCAGGGAGTAGAAGAAGACAAAGGCAGGAGAAATGAAATAGATGGCAGAAAATCAACATTTTATAGCTATCATTTCATTGACAGCATCTATTCATTCATTATTCTATATGTCCCTTCATTTTTTAAATAAATATTTATGGAAGACATACCATATTCCAAGCATTGTGCTAAGCTCTGAGAGCCCAAAGGCAAGCAAGTTATGATCCCTGCTCTCAAGAGGTGTTTATAATCTTCACCTGCTCTCTAAATCCCTATTTGAGAGTTGCTGCCTCCGATTTATTCATTCATCAACAACAGAAATATATGTAATGAAGATCTATAGTGACTCTATGGAGATATACTAATAAAAGTCTCTGCACTTGTTCTAAAAGAGCTCATAGGTGATAAGCACAACTGTTATACGGTGTGGTAAGTGTTACAATGGAGATGGGCACAGGATCGGTGACAACAAATGGAAAAGGCTCCTAACATAGACCGGGAAGTGTCAAAGGTTTCTTCACAGCAAAGGCACTAGCCTGAGTCACGAAGGAGGGAAAGATTTGTAAGATAAATAGGTATCAAGAGGAAGGCAATTCTGGATGCAAGAGACAGCAAAGCTCATTTATTTTAGAAATGCAAGTCACCAAGTAAGATTGAATTATAAAGTTCAAGGAGAAAAGAGGTAAAATATGAGAGTGGAGAAGCAGGCAGGAGCCAGATAACAAAGCACCTTGGAAAATATTCTACGGCTTAAAGTCTATCCTGGAGGCCACAAGAAGCTATTTAAGCAAAAGAGGTGACTAAATCAGGTTTAGATTTTGAGCAATCATTTTGAAAGCAGTGTAAAGAATAGATTTGAGATACCTAAAACAATAGACAAGGAGGTAATAAAGAAGGCCATTAAAATAAATCAGGCAAGACTTCTGGGTATATATTCAAAGGAAATGAAAACAGGATATTGACGAGATATCTGCATCCTCGTGTTCATTGCAGCATTATTCACAATAGCCAAGACATGGAAACAACCTAAGGGTCTGTCACCAGATGAGTGGATTAAGAAGACATGAGCTATAAATATAGATATCCAATTGTATATTATTCGGCCATGAAAAAGAAGGAAATCCTGCCATTTGTAACAACATGGATGGACCCTGAGGGCATTATGCTAAGTGAAATAAACCAGACAGAGAAAGACAAGTACAGCATGGTATTACTTATAATACAGAATCTAAATAAAAGGCCAAAAACTCAGAAACGGAGAGTAAAAAAGTGGTTGCCAGGAGCTAGAAGGTGGGGGTAAATAGGGAGGGTTTGTGACAGGGTACAAACTTTAAGCTATAAAATGAATGAAGTCTGAAGAGCTAATGCCTAAGATGGTGACTAAAATTGATAACACTGTATTGTGTAGTTTGAATTTTCTCAGAGAGTAGAACTCGAATGTTCTCGTGCACACACAGAAAGTTAAATATGTGAGGTGGTGGATGCATTGATTCAACTAGATTGGCAGAGGAATCCTTTCATAGTGTAAGCATATATCAAATCATCATGACATACACTTTACATGTTTTATAATTTTACTTGTCCATTAGACCCATAAGGCTGAAAAATTAATAAGTAAATTACATATGGTACTAATAAACTGGTAGGACATATAGAAATCATATTTCTTAAATTAGAAAATAAATAAACATATCAGGCAAGAAATGACTAAACAAGAAAAGGAATAGATTGGTAGCCATGGCCTTAGAGAGAATGGAATAGATTCCATGATCATTAAGAAGTCAAGATACAATGATAGACTGATGGTGTAATTGGAGACAGTTTGACTTAAAAAACAGGGTACTGTTCTCAGAGAGAAGGAAAACAAGACGTGTAGCAAATTTAAGTGAAAAATCAGTATATATATCAAATTAAAAGTGCCTGTAAAAAAAAAAGTCAGGAAATGTCCAGGTTGGAGTCACGATTCTAGGACTCAGGAGAAATGAGTCTCACGTGGAGATTTTTGGAGTCTGTCTGATACTTGAATGTGCATATGAATCACCTGGAAATTTTATTAAGATGGAGCTTCTGATTCCATGGTAGGTCTGAGGTGGGGCCCGAGGTTCTCTGTTTCTGACAGAATGTTACATGATGAGGAAGAAGTTGGTCGGTGTACCACATTGTGACTAGAACCATCTTGAAAAACTTGCTGTGACACATTTTCTTAAGCCCCATCCCCAGAGATTCTGATTTAATGGTGAGCGTTGGGCCCATGAAATCGCTTTTCCAATAAGCTCCCGGTAACATCAGTGCTGCTGGTCTGAGGATCCCACTCTGAGAGACTCCCTGTATCTAGGTGGTGCGCACATGATTTCTATGTGCTCAGAGTGTCAGGGAATCATTTTTAATATATAGAAGAAAACAAACAAGAGTCTTTCTCCAAAGAAGGAAAAGAATAAATAAAATAAGGGGAAGTAGCAAACACTGTCCCCCAGGGCCTGCAGTGGGCATCTGAGAAAGGAAACACTATCCAGATTTTGGCAGAATTAGAAACCAGGTTCCAAAGAGAAAAAATAAACATCATCAAAGTAACACAACTAAGCTGAAGGCCTGAGGAAAAGTGAAATTAACTCTGTCTCCAGTGCTTTCACCATGAAGAGCAAGTCTCATGGACCCCTTTCCTAGGCTCCTCATATTGAATCTTTAAAAATTTAGACAAAGAAAAGGGATTATTGGAATTCATCCTACTTATTAACAGAGTCATTATTCAATGCCCTTGATCTTGAGCAGACTCATGCAAGTCTAGGATTACCTGCTGAATGAAAGTGACCAATACTCACCAGTCATCTTCAGAGAAGAACTGGTTTCCTTCAAGTATTGTCTTCTCTTCAGCTAAGAGAAGATCTGAGACCCAAACATGCCTGTGACATTGCCCTCATGACATCCTTCCCAGCCTTCATGTCCTGTGATCAAGAGCCAAGAGAACCAGGACTTCCCCAAATTCCATCACCCAGGTAAATGTTATTAAATCCAACTTTATTTGCAAGGGATCTAGCAATCACAGTTTACACCCTTACATAGAAAGGACTTCCTTCATCTTTGTGAGACATAATCAGAGGTCTCAGAGAAGAAACTGACTTTGCTAGTGGCTGCCCTGGGATCTGAACCAGGGCTCTCATTTTAGTTCCTTTTCCTGCTACTTAGAAAAGTTTCTTCATAATAGCCCCCAAAGTTGAATCCCTCCCTTTTTTCCCCAAGGACATCTCTTACAAAATCTATACATTTTGTGGACCAGACTGTATGTGGTGTTTGTTTTGAGAGACTGCACAATTTTGGGCCACCTTCAGAAAACTCTCTTAGCTTTATAGAAATTATCATGCACACTGCCTTTTTCCTTCCGACTAGCAAAAGACCTGCTCATGGCTCAGTCACACACACAAAAATAACAATAACAATATATGTCCAAAAAATGAAAAGCCATTGCTTTCCCTCTGCCATGGCAGTATTGTGTAATAAGCAAACGGACGATAGAGAATTCTGCAGAAATTCCCACAGATTCCAGCACGGAGACAGACCAAAACCATTACATGGTATTAAAACCATAATCCTACATGACCTTTAAAATATATTTTACCATCATTGTTGTAATGACCAAAACTGTGTTTTAACCAAGCCACTGAAACTGCTAATGCATATGAGGGAAAGTATTTAAGGAAAGAGGTTATAAGACTTGTCAGTGATTCCCTCTCTCTTGCACACACACACACTCACACACTGTCTCATACACTCTCTCATGCACACTCTTTCACACATATGCACACGCTCTGACACACGCACTCCCTCTCTCAAACACACACTCATATGTGCACTCTCATACACAGACCATCAGTAAAAGGAAAAACTACCAATTATTTTCTCCTCACAAGATTAAATTCAATTCCAAACAGTCTTAAGGCAATGGAAAAATGTGGAAAACTTCTTGAGAGATCAGTGAAAGCTTTCAAGATTACTTGTGATTAAGGAATTGATTGCTTTTAGGGCTAATGAATTCTCAATTTTGCAAGCTTATGAAAGCAGAGAACACCTGGGTTGGTTTGTATATTTGTGCAAGAAGGGTAAGTTATTGATATCTCTCAAGACCTTGTATCATGGACATTGAATATTGTACACATGAAATACTATTTTGCATCACTATTGTTTCCAAAGGATAAGTGATAATCTTTACACAATAAAATATAATGTTTTAAATTATAAATTTTAAATGTGTGTTTTATGAATCGATTTATATATGATCTTGACAAGTAAAATAATTTACACTTATATAATTCTTTTACTTTGAGAATAGTTTATATAAATATATATATTTAATTTCATACCTCATAGCTAAGTAAGTCATTTTTAGACAGTCATATCATTGACGATTTATGGATGAGCAAAGTAAAGCAAAAAGGGACTAAGTGAAATTTCTAAGTTTAGAAAAGAAGCTAGGGCCAGAATCAGAACTATAGGCCAGGTTGCCTGTCTCCCATTTTCAGCATTATTATCCAAACAAACTGTCAAATGACATGAAGACTTTTGGTATGTATGCTGCTGTACCTACCAGCCAGAATTATTTTTTGATTATAACTTTAATAATTTCAGACAATCTTTAATTCTCAAAGTCAATTGCTTCCTATATTGATAAGTAAAAATCAAATTCTGAAATTCAGACAAATAAAATACACTTGAAGAAGAAGGAGAGGAGGAGGAGAATCCTAAGGATGCCTGAATATGACACTCACACTGAGAAATCACCACCCTAAGTACCATGTACTCACTCAATCTAACTTAAATACAAATGTGATATATCAGCCACTAGAAAATGAAATTGTTCCGGACTGTAAGGGGCTTATAATGTGAAATGAATATTAGATAAAATTAAAAGTATGGAATATGCTTGTATGCAACTGATGAAACACTAAATTCTACCCCTGAAACTAATAATACACTATATGATAACTAAATTGAATGTAAATAAAAAAATTAAGTGTGGAATATGCATATCTTAAGCAAGCTATTATCAATATTATATGATGCCAATGTTTTTTGTGGTGGTTATCAGTCCACAGTGATAGCAACTAGATTACTGTGAGGTACTTCTAATATGTCATTAATGCTTTCAAAGTTTCAGTTGGAACAACAGATTATTAATAAGACACTGCCAAATAGAAAAGTTTGAGGATAAATCAAATGGATGTACTTAATATGAAAAATTGAAATCATATAAAAAGTATATTTGAGCATTTTAATTCTTTTAAGAATCAAAAGATTAAATAACTAGAATCATAAGAAAAAAATAATGGGCTTCACATGGCACTCTCTCATGCCCAATACGCTGCTGTGCTTTTTATGGGAAATTACAGCTGCCAGAGTTAATTTAATTTAATATAATTTAATTGTTGAATTTGTATTTTCTACACATCATTGGAGGCCCTAAAGCAATGATATGTTTTTCTTTAAATAAATAATTTCCTCTAACAGTTTAAAGAAATGATTGGCTTAGAAGACATTAGTAGACTGGAGAGAACAACGAAAATATGCAAAGTGTCACACAGAAAGATTTCCCTGACACCAATTCACCAATGAAAGCCCTGAAATAATTAGGTAGTTTGTTTTTCTCCTTTTACAAAAATGTAATTTAGTCCTAAATTCTCTCCAAACACAAATGCCACCGTTACAGAGCTTGAGATAGATGTTATGTGCCCCTCACAACTAGCCTTTCTTTGCCCCACTTTCCCATCATGCACTTCATGCTCTGCCGTCTTGCACTGACCCCTCTAAGTGCATTGATAATTGTGTAGAAACAAGTGCTTACATTTAATTTATTCATGATAAAAACTGTCATTAATGTCAACAAAAACAGAGTCGTCCTTAATTCCAAACAGGTTAATGGAATTACTTAAGGACACAAAATTTAATGAAAAGAAGACTGAAACATGAAGAAAAATTACCTTATACCTGGCTTGAGTTATGAACAGTTGGGTATTTGACTCCTCTGGATATCATCTATTTTCAAGACACATCTTCTCTCTTCCTACCTCCCCAAAAGCCCTCATCCTAATAGGGCTCCTGGTCTGAATCTCCAGGGGTCCAGAGAAAAAAGGATATGCCTGCCCTTGAAAATTCTTACTTCCTTTCCTTTTTGAAGGCTGAAGGATATACCTAAAAGAAAATGATTCAATTCAGTAATGAGATGGAATACACACACACACACACACACACACACATATATATATTTCACCTTATATATTTTTCAAATTCTTACTATGTTTTGGGAACTGTATACTTTTCTTTAATCATTATTACATACTAGTGTAGGCAACATTATTATTTTCATTTTACCAATGGGAAAAACAAGGCAAATAAAACTAATAACTTGTCCAATGCTGCACAGCAAGTTAAGACACAATTTGAATTTCTTCCTTGGTTATGATTAACACTGAACTGGTTTAGAATAAGATGTTCAATTGCCATACCTAAGTCTTTGTGATGTCTAGGCTCTGTGCAGGCATTCATCGAGCCATCCATGACCACACTTGATTGTATACACACTTGTATATAAAACTCATGCCAAATTCTCCTCTCAATCTCAAAGATTGCTTTGGTATCCAGACTTTCCCATGCAGCCAAATGCCCCTCCCTTCTCAGAAGTAGCAAAAAACTGCATTTCTTCTCTGTCTCTACCGCTGGGGTGACTCATTGAAAGTTCCTCAGGCCCATGTGACACTGACCCACACATCCAATTTTAACTCTTCCATGTCATTATTGTTGTAGAATAGAGTTCCCAAAAGTTCCTATTGAAGATAATAATGGAGGTGGTCAGTGAGGCCCCTTCTCGAAGAACTTTAACAGTCACTATCACTTACAGTGATGTGTAGGGAGTTGGCCCATACGAACTTGTATGTTCCAATTGCTACACCTCCTTCCAACTCTGCACTGAGTGATGGCACATCAGTATATTGAAATTAGCCATGGCAAGAGTATTTATAACATAAAAGTTGGAAAACATTATAATTCACAGCTTTTTCCCCTCAAAAGCTGATTATTAAACATTTACAAGTGTTGCTTATGCTTCTCTTTGAATTCCTTTGGCTTTCCTCAATCCAGAAATTGTATCTGTTTATTATTTATTTTTCCTCTTTTTCTGTGGATAAGGGTGAACAAAACTAGATCCATATGCATTCTCTCAAATATTTTAGTCTTATACTTATTCTAATCCTTCTTGAACTATCAGAGACCTTATTATCTAGTGGTCAAAATGAGGACAGGTAATAGGTTAAAAGAAAGTAGGGAAATTTTGGTTCATACATCACAAAATATACTCACAGAAGTAATATGATGCAATTGCACATGGAACATGTCCCAACACTTTCAGATGGGCACAGTGTTATCAGAAAAGTGTAGTCATTCTGAGGGTCCTGAAACTCAAAGGGTGGCCTTCTTTAGAGCATTCAGGGGCTGACACATGCTTGCTACTTTTGGATGCTCCCTGCCCTTAATGCCCTAAATTAAGATCCTGGTGATCAGAACAAAAAAAAAAGAAGAAAGAAAGAAAGAAAGAAAGAAAGAAAGAAAGAAAGAAAGAAAGAAAGAAAGAGGAAAGAAAAAGGAAAAAATCACAAAGATTTCCATGTCCAGGGATATGGAGCAGGCATATCTTCCCTATTCATCCCACTAAGTACAATGACAGACTATGAAGTATATGTAAAACAAAATAAAAAGACTTAAAGGTGAAGAAAGGAACAACCAGCTAAACATCTGAGTCATGAGAAATGACACAGTGAAAAGTTCCTTATTTTGTTTTGTTTTTTTCTTCATATATTTCAGAGATGGGGCTGAAGAAGTCAGCAACCCAAGACACAGACAAAAGAACCCCCAATAAAAGCCTGTCTGTTTAAGCAAAGGACCAGAAAAAGGGCAACCTAGGAAGACAGAAAACACTTAGATAACCATTGTTCTATTCTAGCCAAACACCACTAACAAACAAACAAAATGCATCCTCACACCCAACCATGACAGAAAAGCCCAAGTATGTAGCCCAGACTTGAGGCAGCCCCCCTGAGGCTATAACAAAAGGCCCAACATCTTTGCTGGAGTGGTGTCATGGAAGGTCAAGTGGTGATCTGAAACGTTCATGCTAATCAGGTGATAATGGAACTCTTCTTTCCCCTCATGCTTTAATGGACATGGTGGAGACAATATGGGGGTCCTGAACTTCCACTCCCCCAACTGAGGCCACCCTTAACGTGATGCTGGTGGAGACCACCTGGGAAGTCAAATTTCTGTTCCCACCTAGTAGTAGAGTAAAGCTAGGATGTAAAATGGGGGGCCATTGGGGATCCTAAATTTTTACCTCCACCTAGCAGTAGCAAGGTGGCACCCTCCTCCCCATGCTAGAGTGATGTCAAAAAGCAAACTAAAAGAGAAGATTAAAATAAGATAAAGAAATTTCTTAAGAGGATACAAAAATGACCAAGTTTTAACAAAAAAATTACCCATCATGCCAAAGACCAGGAGATCTCAAACTGAAGAAGAAAAAGATGGTCAATAGATAACAACATCTGGGAAAACTGGATATGCACATGCAAAAGAATGAAATGGGCCCTTATATGCCATTCAAAAAAATTAACTGAAAATGGATTAAAGATTTCCATGGAAGACCTGTAATAAGACTCCTAGAAGAAAACAGGGAAGAAGTTTGTTGACATAGGTCATGACAGTGATTTTTTTGATTTGACCCCAAAAGCAAAGGTAACAAAAGCAACAATAAATTAATGAGATGACATCAAACTAAAAAGCTTCTGCACAACAAAGGAAACCATCAACAAAATGCAAAGGCAGCCTATGGAATGGGAGAAAATATTTGTGAACTATCTAATGAAAAAGAGTTAGTATCTAAAATATATAAGGAGCTCAAACTACTCAGAAAAAAAGAAAAGAAAAGTCAGATTACAAAATGAGCAGATGACTTGAATAGACATTTTCCAAAGAAGACATACAAATGGCCAACAGGTACAGGAAAAAAAAACACTCTCATCACTAATCACCAGGGAAATATCAATTACAATCATAATGAGATAGTACTTTACTCCTGTTTGAATGGCTACTATCAAAGGCAGAAGAGATAGCAAGTATTTCAGAGAAGGCAGACAAAAGGAAACACTTCCAGACTGTGGGGATGTAAACTGGTGCAGCCTCTATGGAAAATAGTATAGACATTCCCCCTCAAATTAAAAATGGAACTACCATATGATCCAGAAATCCCATTTCCAGGTATATATCTGAAGGAAATACAATTATTATCTTCAAGAGACATCTGCACATCTGTGTTCTTTGAAGCATTATTTACAAGAGCCAAGACATGGAAACAACCTAAATGTCCATAATAAGAAAAATGTGATAAATTAAACAGAATATTATTTAACTATAAAAGATAGAAATTCTGCCTTTTGCAGCAATGTAAATGGACCTTGAGGGCATTATGCTAAGTGAAGTAAGTCAGACAGTATAGGACAAATGCTATATGATCTCACTTATATGTAAAATCTAAAAAGAAGAAGAAAAAAATGAAAGCACAGAAACAAAGAGAAGTAAGGCAATTGCCAGTGGCAGGAAAATAGGGGAAGGGGGAAAGATGTTGGTCAAAAGGTACAGACTTCCAGCTATAAGATAAATTCTGGGTATCTCATGGGCATTACAGTGACTACAGTTAACAATACTCTATGTAAACTTGTATTATATACTGTATTGTATACTTATACTGCTAAGAGAGTAGAAATTAAATGTACTCACAAGAAAAGTGATACATAATATATACAGATGATAGATGCACATAAGATAATAGAACTGTTAACTAATCTTACTCATATATATTTTGTAATATATATGAGCATGATATCATCACATTGTATACCTTAAAGTTATACAATATTATGTCAATTATATCTCAATAAATCTGGGGAAAAAATAAAAACACGTGTAAAAAAATAGATGCCAACATCAAGTTGACAAAGCTATTAGAATATTCTGACAAAATTTTAAAGTAGCAATGATATAATTGATTCAATAAGCAATTACAAAAACACTTGAAAGAGATTAAAAGGAGAGATAAACACATCTACAGTTGTTGTTGGATACTTCAACTTTCCTCACTCAAAAAGTGCTAGAACAACTAGAGAGAACATCAGCAAGAATTCAGAACTCAAAAAAACTATCCACCAACAGGCGCTAATTGACATTTATTGAACACTCCATTCAACAACATTAGAATACATGCTCTTTTCAAGTGCCAAGATAGATCACTTCTTATTCTATAAAACAAATCTCAACAGTTTTTAATAAATTGAAATCATACAGTGTGTTCTCTGATCCAGTGAAGTCAAATTAGAAATCTGTAATAGAAAGACACTAGGAGGGGTGCCTGGGTGGCTCAGTGGGTTAAACCTCTGCCTTTGGCTCAGGTCATGATCTCAGGGTCCTTGGATCGAGCCCCACATTGGGCTCTCTGCTCAGCAGGGAGCCTGCTTCCCCCTCTCTTTCTGCCTGCCTCTTTGCCTACTCTTGTGATCTGTCAAATAAATAAATAAATAAAAATCTTTAAAAAAAAAAAAAAAAAGGAAAGAAAGACACTAGGAAATTCTCCAAACATCTAGAAACCGAACAGCACCCTTTTAAATAGTCCATTAGTCAAAAGAAATTGGTCTAAGGAGAAATGAAAACAATACAAAACATTCAAACTGAATGAAAGTAAAAGGCAACATAGTTTGATTTCCTAGACACATAATCTCTTTCTCCTATTTCCTAACTGTGGCCATTAGTGCCCCTATGACCATGGGGAGAAAGAAGAGGAGAGAAGAATAAAAGAGAGGAGAGGAAAGGAAAACTCTGACCTATTTCAGGTTTAAAAAAAAAAAAAGTTAGCATTCTAATATATATGTGTATATATATATGTGTATATATATGTATGTATTTAAGATTTTATTTATTTATTTGACAGAGAGAGACATCACAAGCAGGCAGAGAGGCAGCCAGAGAGACAGGGAAAGCAGGCTCTCCGCCAAGCAGAGAGCCTGATGCGGGGCTCGATCCCAGGGCTCTGAGACCATGACCAGAGCCAAAGGCAGAAGCTTAACCCACTGCACCACCCAGGTGCTCCAACATTCTAAAACTTTTTGAGAAAGAAACATGGGAGTAATCTTTTCAGGATCCAGGACTGAGCATAGAACTTGTAGTCTTGACAATGAAAGTGTGATCAATAAAAGGAAACCTTGACAAGTTGAAAAATTTTGCTCCATGAAAGACCTTGTTAAAAGAATGAAAAGACAAGCTACATAGTGAAGAAAGTATTTGGAAAACCCGTATCTGATAAAGGACTAGTACCAAGAATACATAAAACTCTCAAACTCAATGGTAAAAACAAACAATCCAATTAGAAATTAAAAGACTTGAAGAGACATTTTACTGAAAACAAGCACGTGAAAAGATAATCAACATCATTAACCAGGAATGAGATCCAAATGAAAACCTCAATGAGCTATCGCTACACACCTACTGATATGGTGAAAACTAAAAAAAAAAAAAAAAAGTGACAACACCAAAAGCTGGTAAAGATGCACAGAGACAGGAACACTTACACGCTAAGAGTGGAAAGGTACGGTATGGCAATTTATCAGGTTCTTACAAAACTCAACATGCAACGACCATACAACCTGGCATGTATCCTGGAGGAAAGACAACTTACGTTCCCACAAATACCTGTAGGTGAACGTTTATAGAAGCTTAATTCAGAATAGCCCAAAATGGGAAACGGCCCAGATGTCCTTCAATGAGTGAAGGATTAAAGAATCTGTGGTACATTCATACCATGAACACTATTTGGGGATAAGAGGGAACAAACTATTGCATGTAACAACCTGGGTGAAATCCCAGAGAATTACGTTGAGAGGAAAAAACCCAATCTCCAAAGGTTATACATGGTATGATTCCATTATATAACATCCTTGATGTGGCGAAGTTATAGAAATAGAGGACAGGTTTGTGGTCACTAACGTGTAAGGAGAGGGTGGGCATCGAAGTATGGATGCGGTTACAAAAGGGCAACCAGAGCATCTGGTGAGGGTGAGTTTTCTGCATCTTGAATATCAACACCTCTGTCTTGCTTGTGATGTCGTACTATAGGTTTGTGAGATGACCAGGGGAAGCTGCATAAAAGGTACGTAACCTCTCTCTGTAAAACTTTGTGCCAATCTACAATTATCTCAAAATGTAAAAGTTGTATTGTCAAAAAGAAAGTCAGGCACCCAAATTATGAGGACACCCGAGGCTGAGGCACTGCCTGGTCCTGTCAGCTTGCCAGTTCCGTCTGAGCCACGTTCACCCCTGTGAGGTCCTGCAAACACCCACCAAAAGCAGCTCTGACACCCTTGCTGTGCTCCGGGGATTTGACTCAGACACCGGGTCGTATAACACCTCTCATCCTATCCTTCCCAGACCTGCCTGGCTTCTGGCCTTCTGCTTTGTTTTTCTGCCTGTAATTTCAAATCATTTCTTTATTCCTGCTAATGAAACCCTTTCTCTGTCTTCAGTCATTCACTGATTTCCTGGACAAACAATCTCTTTCTCCTGTCTCCTGACTGTGACCATTAGTGTCCTTCTGGCCACAGGGAGGGGAAGGTCTCCGGCGCTCCAGCTGGTAGGTGAGACTGTCCTGGAGGAGGGAGTGTAACACTGAAGCTGACTGATGAGGCAGAGGGTCACTAAGATACCGTAGCCAAAAATTTGAAAGTGAGGTCTTCTCTCTCTCCTTGCTCTTTGTGAATCTTCCCTCTTCTGTGGTTAGAAGGCTTTTTGAACATGGCAGTGGCCTATGCTCTGAGCTAGACCCAGGAAACGAAGTGTTTCCTTTTCCCCAAGTCTTCCATGTTCTTTCTGCCTCCAGAACCAAAGCTAAACAAAGAATAAGCAGAGGGATGGAATTTGAGATTTTTTCCAATTTAAGTTATCGAGTGCCACACTCTTAAGATCATGAAAGGTTCTCTTAAAAACAAAGCAAAGCACAACTCTATATTCTCTCTTTCATTAACTGTCAGTAATGGATGCAGATACTCCCTGGATCAGGGACACCCTGATCTCTGGCCTCATAGGCCCCACATTCAATGTGGCTGAGGGGAGGCACAGACAACCTGATTCTATTGGCTTTATTTAAAACAATAAAAAGAGACAGGGCAAAAGTACCTGTGCTCTGACGTCAGCCATTACTAACAAAGGTTCTCACTGAAGCTATCTGAAAGGATGTCATTTTTTTTTTTTTTTTCCCAGATGGTCCATGTGTTTTTTCAGAGAAGAGCTGCACACACGAAACGTCTTGGCTGCATAGCACAGGCTTCTCAGGAAGAACTGGATGGCAGAGTCCTAGAACTGCATAGGAGCTGATCTCTGAGGAAGAAGAGGTGGTTTCCTCCACTCAACCCTCTCAATCAAGCTCCTCACCTCTGTGCACAAGCCGCAGGCCCTCTCTGGCAGACGCTCGCTTCTCCAGCCTGATCAGGATGCAGGCACGGTTCTGAACCTGCTCTCTGGGCATGTTTTATTTCCTACTGTTCCAGCAAACCCATCACTGAATTTACTCTGGTAAGAAGCAATTGTAAAACCAACTCGTGTGGTACAAACAAAGCAGGGGAGAAATGGCGGTGCTCCTTCCAACACCATGTCTCTGGGCAGAAGAGAGCAAAGGAGCGGAAAAAGAGCAGACACCCCAGTCGTCAGTGTCCAAAGTGGCTTGTGTGGATGTCTGCTGAAATCAGAGGCACTTTTTAAAATAAGTCCAACAACTGTGCTGGGCTTTCTTCCATTCCGTCCCCTCAGGTTTCTCCCATAGTCGGTCTCAAATGGCATCGAATTCCATTCTCTAATGATTCGTGTGAATTTTAGAAAAATCTCCAACCGTCTTTGGGAATGTTTACTCTAATTTTTTTTTCCTTTTTTAAGCTGAAGAATCTTTGTCTCAAAGGATCGTAAAATATTAAACATTTCCCTAAATCTAAAAAGGGAATGAGAACACACAGTAGTATTTCAAAGGTCCAGTCACTGTCTGACCACGTTCCGCAAGAGGACAAGATAGAAGAATACCATGCGGAAATAGTTTAAGAATGGTTGTTTTCCAAAAATGTCAACTAAGCCATAATTTCCATGTTCATAAAAATTAACATAGGGTGCTCTTTCAGGAAAAAAAAAAAATAAATCAAAATATGCTGTCTCCCTGGTTGTTTTGCATCTGTGTTTGGAGCCAGACATACTTTTCGTGATGGTTCTAACTCCTCTCTCTTATGGGTCCCCCTTGCACCTGCACTCAGTGTTTCCATTTTATTTTCAGCTCTCCCTTCATACCCAGGAGGTGACTCATTTTTGGGTGGTAAACGAGCAAGAATATACCCAGGGCTTGAAAATTTTCAAATCAGTGTTAAGTGAATGCAGAAGATTATCCTTAAAATACCTGTCACAACTCAGGTGGCATCTGTTTCAAGAGCACAAATAATCCAATATTTTGTCATCTCATCATTCGTGGCTTTTGAGAGAAAAGAGCAGAACAAGCTATAAGTGAAACCAAATAAACAAATTTTGGTTTCAGCAAGGACGACCAACCAATCTATTTTAAAATCTGAAAATTTAATCACCTTACTTGCCTGTGTGGAGGTGCACGTATTTTGACAAAGTTTTAAAGCCTGTGTTTCCTGAATTAACATGTTTGTCCAAATACCAGTTGATTTAAAATGAGAATGAAGAAGACATCGGTGCTCCACTATATATAAGCTATCTGTAAGAAATTACACACTTACATACATATATATACATATATATATACATATATATGTATATGTGTATATATATGTATACATATATATAAACTTTCTAAGTGATCAGATAAGGCTTCTTAATCCGTATAATTAAAACGAACTTAAGCTTTATGTTAGAGCCCGGTTAACGCCTTTGGAGAATTTGAAAGAGATAAAAACCACAAATAGTACATTTTACATCTTTTGTAGTTCATTTTCTATTTGTACAAACAAAACAAAATAGAAATGTCTATCTTAAAGGTTGCCATGCAAGTTGCCGGGATGCATGACTCTATATAATTCTATCACTCCCATACTCATATCAATATTTAGAAATTTGCTCTTGAGAGAGATTGATTTACCATATGTGGTGATAACAACCATTACGAACTCCCAATATTTCACAAACCACGATATAAATTGACTTTACTTCACACTCCTGGATGCCATTAGACTCCTCCCCTACCAGGGAAATTGTTTCCATGGTAACGGAAAGGGAAAAAGCACAGGGAGGGGAAAAAAAAGGCACAGAAAGCTAATGAAATGAGAGATCTATGGAATAAACAAAATATGGACAAGTGTTGGATGTCATAACACTTTTATTGTTTTTAGATTCCACATACTTCTGGAGACACTAAGCTCTGCCCAACAACCGGCAGGGCTGCCTGTTTCCCAGTATGGAGGACGCCTTGCAAATGGAGAAATGGAGCCGGCTGAATCTATCCACACCAACTCTGTAGAAGGTGTGTGGTCATGGCTGGGCTGATTCAGAGCACGGCAGATAGTTAGCTTGGAAGCAGAGCTGTTCACAGGAGCATCGAATCGCCCTTCCTAAGGTAGCTGCAGTTCTTTTTCTAGCCACACACAGAATTCTCCAGTGGGTGTCTGAGCGCTAAAATCCATTCAGACCATTTGGGGCGCTCCGGAAGTTCTCTAGAATGAAACATTAGGCAGCACCTGCTTTTATCTTTTTCTTCATGTTGCTGAAGTAAAATATGCAGCTAATGTAATTTAATTTTTACTAGATTCTGCATATATGTGGCTTTCAGAGTGAACTCAGGGGAACACACATTACTCATAAACATATACTTTTTAATTAATTTTTCTTTGTAATTCAAAGTAGATGTCTAATGCATTCATGGAACGATATGCACTCCCTCTGGGGGGCAATTTTAATACCTGCAATTCCCTAGCTTGTTAATCAAAGACTTTTTAGCCTTGTAGATAATTTATATCTGCTTAATGTTCAGAAGGTTGAAATTGCAGCCATATGAAAAAAAAAAAAAAATTCTTGCCTCTGACAAAATCAGAGAAGATAAAAACGCTATGCAAATTCTACAGAAATGGAAAATGGTGGAAATATCCTTTCTTTCTGAGCTGCTTTTTGTGAAAATATTTTGTGGCTTTATGGGGGGGAAGAAAAGCAGCTTTTTTTTTTTTCTTTTTTTTTTTCTGGAAAACACAGTGAAACTGTTTGGGTAAAAATGCAGCAATGGCCAGAAATCTCCATCTCAGAACATTCCTATTTCTAGTACATTTATATTTTGGAAGAATACTTTTTTTTTTCTTCTTAAGAAAAATATTATTGGCAAAAAAATTTACATGTGAAAAATTTAGATTCTTGTGGGCATTCAGCTTAGGTTTAAGTTCAGCTTTGCTAGCTCTGAGGCTCCATGTGTTTCTCTCCTGTTGTGTTCCTCTGTGACCCTGTCATTAAGCTCTGTTTTCTCCAGCACATAGTGAGACAAGGTGAGAAGAATGGTTCAGCTATACCCTGGGCAGTGGCTTTAGATCCGGAACTGTGGAGAAGAGGCACCATAAGTCAGAGATGGAACAGGGACGGAACACCATGTGCTTTCCATCTGGGATCCTTCTGCATGGTGCGGCCCTGCTCCTTGAGATATGTGCCTGCTCATGTGAGCAATTGTACGTATACAAATACGTTCGCCTGGACACAGATGCACATGCACGCACACACATATACACATATACTTTCTGCCTTGTAGGTACATAGCTACATCATTTTTTAAAAGATTTTATTTATTTATTAGACAGAGAAGGAGAGAGAGTACAAGCAGGGGGAGCTCCTGCTGAACAAGGACCCTCCCCCGCCCGTGGGGGGCTCAATCCAAGGACTCCAGGATCATGACCTGAGCCCAGACCAGAAGCTCAAATGACTGAGCCAACCAAGAGCCCCAAATAGCTACATTTTAACTGAAAATGGCATCTCTACAGTGGGGGCAAGGAATAGAATGGTGGACCCTTAGAGATATAAGGAAGGTTCGAGAACTCTGCATCTGACCTCCCACGGGTGAGGGGGGGAGGGAGTTCCCTTGTAACAGAGCTGAATGTGGATAATTCAGCTTGGGTTTACACATCCAGGGAGAGAGCACTAGTACTATATGAGCCAAGTTAGAGCATTGTGAGACTGCGTGAAGTTATTAGAAAGAGACCTTTTATATAATCTCACATCTACCTTTAGCCAGTATTATACTCTGAAACCAAATAGAAAAAGATGAATTTTTTTTTTTTCTCCTGCCCAGCGGTCCTTAAATCTGTTTAACACGATTGCCTTCCCCTTTTCTTGAGCAAAACGTCTTCCTTTGCCTCCTTTATTCCTCTCATGATAGGGCTTCGGGGACCCTCCTATCTCGGTCAACCTACTTGAGCCACTTTGGCACCCAAACTGGATATAGTATTCTAGATATGGTTATTATTTACATAGTTGAGAGTGCAGGCAACTCTGTTTTCATTTATTAGCAGTTTGCTTTTATTGGTGTCATAGAAAATCAGATGTGGCTGTACTTTCACAGCCAGGACATGCTGCCAGCTCACCCTGGACTTACCAGTTACCTTTACACTCTTAGATCTCTTTACTGCTAGAAGTCTGGTCTTCCCACTCTGCCCTGGGCAGGCAGCATTCTGAGGCTAACTGCAGAACATCATGTTTATCGCCGTTACAATTTATTTCACAGGTTAAGCCTTCCTTTTAGCCTGTTCATATCATTTTCAATCCACAGTGCTATTATTTTAGTATTTCCTGTTAAACTGGGATGTTGAGTCAGTCACAGAGTTGGACAGGATGTGATTCATGACTCAATCGAAGTCCTCAGTAAAATTTTACGCAGGCCCAGGTGAAGAACGGATGTCTGGGCTGCTACCAGAGACTTCTGTTGGAGTAACCAGAATATAGGTTCTCTGATGTTTAATCGACTGCAAACCCACCTAGCTGTGCTATCAGATCACATTTCTAAACTTCACTCAGTAGGAAAACTATGGAAGAGTTTACCTTTTGAAATTAAGGAGTACTCACCTTTGCTCATTTACTGTTTACTGTGCGCATTAAGAGAAATGTGCTGAATTTGATGTGACCCATACACCTTGTGTTGCTTTATTGGGCATTTCTTCTTAGTGGAAGCTTTCTGATACAGCTATCTTGCACTAGAGACATTATTTTAATAGTTTGATCTGAACATTTGTCTCTCTTTTTTTAGAAACTTCTCACTCTTTTAAGAAAATCTCTTGCCAGATGCATTTTTTCCTGACCATCATATCGCCAGTCCCTTATCAAGAACCCAGGCCTTAGTGTCACAACCTCTAGTTCAGCCTCACCTTCACCGTTATTTCTTAGATCTGTTAGATGACATTTTGAGAGGCCATTTTGATGCTGTGGACATTTTGTGGCTCTGGGCATGAGAGATGAAGTGAGGAACAGAGATGTTGCAATTACTACTTGGTAATTACTTATTTATACAAACGTTTTCTTTTTAGAACGAGAAAATGCCCATGATACCAAAGTCTGCATCAAAATAGTTATTTGGATACCTTTCACCTGGCTCTCTCAGGTTCAGTTTCTGACCTCAGCTCTGTTGAAGGGGATCCTGCTCTATATCATTCCACACACCTCATACCCAGACCTGGCCCTACAAACTTGGCCTTCCATGCTGACTCCTACTTGCCAATGCAAAGAATTCAGATAAATGTGGGAATCAATTGAGCTACTTTTACACAATTCTGACTAGTCCTGGTTTTTTCATGTTTATTATGTAGCGGGGGGGAGGGGAGTGGAAACCAACCCTTCTTTATGCTGCTCACTGTCTCTTCTCCAGGCTATACAAGAACAGAATCTGGGACAAGCAGTACAGAGTAAAATGATTTGAGAGAGCATAAGAGTTCAAATATGGAGCCTGGTAATACAAATATGGTAGTAGCTAGAGTTTGGAACAGGAACATATTCCACAGATTTTATACAGTTATTTTTGTATAATAGGAATACAAACTTTCAGATGGCTAAAGAAAAATGTAGAACACTACCAGAAATCAGCAATGGACCAGTGCAAGGGAAAAGACTATTTCTGTTAAGGATTACTGTGAGTTTGGAAGTCTTTGAAAGGAACTGGGACAGTAAAAAGATATTTGATTCAGTTCTTTAGAGATGTTAAAATTTCCCAACATCCTGGCCTTTTAGAGTCTTCTTCCAAACTGCACAAGACAGCAAAATATACTATCAGGGCAGATATTCTGTGCCTTTATCCATTGCCCCTTGATGATTCAAAACATACATGTCTAGACCTGGCCTCTCCTCTCAGCTACAAGGTAATACATCCAACTCCCATCATTATCTCAAAGGACAGGTCCAAAGTAGGATGTTTGATTTACCTTCTTTCCCAAGTCTGCTCCTTAGATCAGTCCATAAGGATTCCCCACATTCCCTCTTTCAGTAAGTAGCACCATCATCCATTTACCTACAAACTCAAAAACATAGGACTCCTCCTTAAGTCCTTCATCACCCACACCCTATTCAGCAGGAAATCCTATTAGCACTTTCTTATAAATATATTCCAAATGAGCTGCTACTTCTTATGTCAACTGCTGCCATCTGAGTCCAAACCATCATCATTCCTTAATTGGGCTCCTTTACTAGCATCCTAATAGGTCTATGTGTTACCCTCTAGAGAGTTTACATTTTTCCTTTGTTCCAAACGCTTTGATGGCTTTCTATTGTAGAGAAACAAAATACTGTGCAAATTCTTGCAAGGCCTACTCAGTCCCATGTCCTCTGGTCCCTGAGAACCTCTCTATCTTTATCTCCTATCTACCACTGACGATCAATGTGCTGTCCTTTTCACTGTTCACTCTCTCCAAAACTTTTCCCACCTCCATGTCCTTTGTACTCACCTTTTGGCTGCCCAGAGCTTTCCTCCTTCAGATCTTCACACTACAAGTTCTTTCTTATTCAGGTCTCTGGTCAAATATCCTTCTGTGACAGTGGCTTCCAATCACCCTACTTACCATTTCTTTCTTTATTTATTTATTTCCTTCTTTTTTTAAGATTTTATCTTAAGGTAAATAGATTTATTACCTTAAGGTAATTACCTTATTTGACAGAGAGAGAGAGATCACAAGAGGCAGAGAGGCAGGCAGAAGCAGACTCCCCGTCGAGCAGAGAGCCAAATGCTGGGCTTGATCCCAGGATTCTGGGATCAGGACTTAAGCCGAAGGCAGAGACTTAACCCACTGAGCCATCCAGGCGCACCCTACTTAACATTTCTGAAGCTCACTCTTGATCTCATTGCTCTGTAGTATCTTCTTCATTGTACTTGCTATCTAATGTCTTACTTACTGATCTACTTCTCCACTCATTTATTACCTGTTTCTCCCACTAAAATGTAAGGTCTGTGAGAACAGAAACCTAATATGTCTATTTCACTTCCACATCTCTTGTACCTGAAACACGGCACTCAGGAAATACCTGATGAATGATGTAATGCAATGAAAATCTACCTCTCTTTAATTTCTATTCCCCTTATTTAAATGACCTAAGCAATACTTTCTGAATATTAACAATGCATAAAATCATAGCTCACAATGACAGTATAGACTATTACTGATTCCAACAGAATTTACTTAGCAACTCAAACAACTGAAATAACAATTACTGACTTATAACAGGAAAATGTTCCTAGTAAACATTTTCACTAGAAGTCAATTATATATTTTTTAAAGATTTATATATTTTAGAGAGGGAGAGAAAATAGGGACAGGAGCAGAAAGACAGAGAGAAAGATAGAATCTCAAGCAGATTCCCTGCTGAGCATGGAGACTGATACCGGGCTCAGTCCCATGACTCTGAGATCATGACCTGAGCCAAAGTTGAAAGTCAGAAACTTAACCAAATGAGCCACCCAGGCACCCCTAGAAAACGTTAGTACTTTTAATCTTTTATAAGAAATTATGATGTGAGGTTACAACTTGACACAAAGTACAGTGAATGGCCAGAGAAATAATAAAATTTTCCTTGGTAATCTTACCTTGTTTCTTACAGATACCCTTGAAAACATCATAAGTTATATTTAAAAATCAATAGGACATACTTCTAAATCATACTTTATAACTTGGGAGATACGATTTAACTGGGAATGATCTCAAAATCCATATTTGAACAGTAGTATGCATAAGATTAAATCAAAAACTATTCATAGATCACTAAACACATACCTGACAAAAACTTATTTTGAGCATATATACCAAATTTTACAGAGACATGTCAGACAGCAGAAGCTCATTCAGATAGAATATATAGTAGACAAAAAAAAAACAGAATGCCTGGATGCAAACAGGCTGACCATCAACCAACTTAATAGGCCTATGAAAAGCAATTCAATTAAATATATAGTAGCTAGTGTGTCTACTGAGCAATTACCATAGGCCAAGAACTCAGTTCTAAGCACTTTATAAGCAACGGTCCCATGTCTTGAATCCCTTTTTCAATATGACCTGAACATTAATAAGCATTTTTTTAATGGATCTAATGAAGAAACTTATAACATGTTAATTTTCCCAACTTAAGAAAACCAAAGGTTAGCTAGTTGTGGGGGAAGATGATGTTAGGAAAAACAAAACAAAACTTCAGACTCAGGAGTGGAATTTGAGCGGTATGAGGAGTATTATTCAAATATCTCAATCTTATGAGAAAAGGTAAACTTTGGAGCAGATTAGTAGCTGCTTCTCAGAAACTGGGAATCTATAGTACAAATATCAGAAATAGATACTGAGAAATGAGAAATGAGAAAGAACCAGGTGTAGAAGAAGTCCTTTACAAACTTGCAATGTTCCAGGTCTTTTCTTGGTCTGTGAGCCTTCAGAGACTGGCCTATCATGCTCCTGACTCATCTCCTACTATTCTCAGCCACCTTGGCTTCTTGCTGTGCCTCCCAAGCTCCTGGCATGCTCTGTCTCAGAGCCTTTGGACTTGTTTCATCTCTGCCTGGAATGCTCCCCCCAGCTATCCTCATAAACTCCCTCATCTCTCAAGTGTTCACTCATTTGTTACCTTCTCAATGCTTACCCTGACTATCCTATTAATACAAAAACCATCTACCTCCAGTACCACCAATCCCCTAACTCTGCTTAACCTTAAAGTTTTTCCATAGCATTTACATCTTCTCATACATTATGTCATTTACTGTTTTTATAATGTATAGTATCTATTTCTCTACTCTGAAATTTACGGTCTAAGTGGACATGGATTTTTCCCTGTTATAATAGATTCTCTAAAAATGGCCTCTCTTTTTCTCCCGTTGCTAGGGTTGCCTATGCGCTGGGTGGCTTAAGCAACAGAAATTAATGTTCTTATAGTTCTAGAGGTTAGAACCTCAAAATCATGGTAATATCAGGTTTGGTCTCTCTCCTTGGCTTGCAGATGGCTGCCTTCTCATTGTGTCCTCATATGGTCTTTCCTCTGTGTGCATGAATCCCTAGTGTGTCTTTGTGTGTCCCAATTGCCCTTTCTTATCTTCAATCTTACCAGTCAGATTGGATTAAGACCCACCCTAACAGTCTCATTTTAAAGATTTTATTTATTTATTTGACAGAGAGAGAGATCACAAGTAGGCATAGAGGCAGGCAGAGAGAGAGAGGAGGAAGCAGGCTCCCTGCTGAGCAGAGAGCCCGATGCGGGACTCGATCCCAGGACCCTGAGATCACAACCTGAGCCGAAGGTAGCGGCTTAACCCACTGAGCCACCCAGGTGCCCAACGGTCTCATTTTAAAGTCATCACTTCTCAAAGGCTCTATCTCAAAAAGATAGTCACATCTGAAAAAAATGGAGATGAGGATTTCAATATATAAATTTTGCAGGGACACAGGTCAACCCATAATATACTATATATCCATCTATTTTTCTCATAACTTTGTAGCACTGTCCCACTCTGACTTTGGACTTAGCCTTGAGATTTGCTTTGGTCAACAGCATGTTAGGAAATATGACACAAGTAAAGGCTTGAGAAGCACATGTATGATTGGATTTGTTCACCCTTGCTCTTCTGCCATGGCTCTGAGAACATGTCTAGACTGGCCAGTTGAAGAATGAATGAGACCTACAGAACAAAAATAAATTTCCAAGTTTTCCAGCTATTTTCATCTAAGATCAGTCACAGCCAAATGACCCCCAGCTGTGTGAGAATAACCAACCAAGATCAAGAGCCACCAATTGAACATAGGAGAATGTCTCAGGCATGACTAGCCAAGCTTATTATTTCCTCTTCAGTACCAACGTCACCTCCACAGAGTGGTGGGCAAGAGCTGCCTGAGCAACCCTTCCATGCCCCTTCCAGCCTTTCCCCTCAGGACTTCTTATATCCTCTCATAGAATTTATGTTTTCCTTTGCAGTGTTTTCCATAGCACGTGCCTACAAATATGTGTGATTAACACTCTGTGTACACCCCTTATGCTAGATTTTGACGTCACAAGGGTAACATGTCCATCTCAGTATTACAGTCTTAGAATCTAGGATAACACTCGCAACAAGGTTAGTATACAATAAATACTTGTTGAAAATTAAGGCAGTGACCCAGTATTATTTATTGTGTGTCTATTTATTAATAGATGTCCCTGACGGAAAGAAATCACAAATGAAACAAAGTACTGCTGAAATAAAACATATAAAATAAGTCTGGTCATTACTAAAGAATTTCAGAGTTTCCTTACTTAAGGAAGGTTTTCAATAAGTATTTGTTAAACGGATAGACGGCCTCAAAGAAAACATTCTGAAAAAATGATGTTTATGTTCCGAAACCTGAAGTTTTGGATTAATATGTTAATAAAGTATTTTCAGGCTTTCTCTGCTGAATAAAATTCCAATAACAGCAGCTCACATTATTGATCAGCTTTTGGCAGTCCTATCATGCCACTCACAACATCAGACCTTGGAAAGAAATGTAGGATGAAGGGATTTGGAAGCAGCATGTATCTATAGATTTTGAAATAATGCTTAGATGCTGAACTACTTCAGAATGAATATAAGGCAAATTATAAAAATGTTGTTTCATGAACTTCAGGAAGCCTGGACACAAGCTTGGGAGGTTTGATCCTAATGGAGAATTCAACATAGAGGAACAGCATTTGGAACAACCCAGCCATATAGGAGTAACTGAGAGAAAGTGGGGGTAGCTGGAGGACATTGAGCCTCCAGCTCAATGAAGATGAGGTGCAGGACTGCTCAGAGACTAGATTATGTACATCTCAGAGGACCATTAAAGATATTCATCCTTGTCCTAAGTACATCGGGAAACTATCAAATATTTCCTGAACTATATTCTCTCCAGCCAGCATGGAGAGGATGGACCGGAAAGCAGAGTAGGATGAAGCTATTGTGATGGTCCAGTCACTACTTGACACAGCTTGTGGGAGAGAGCCTGGCCACAGCAACCTGCTGTTTCTTTTCAAGGGGCATATATAGAAATGTGTTTTGAAATAAGCAAAGTCTTCTTCTAAAGAGAATAATAAACTAGACTTGAGACTTTTTCTTGAGGCTCTATATATCTATTAACAGAGCCTTATCAATGAACTATATAATCCCTATTAAATGAGGCTGGGAGCATGAGCAAAACTTTAGTACCTACCACTACACCTGGCAACAGCACTGCTAATGCATATTTGCTGAATAAATGACCAAAAGAATCAAGGGTTACAAAAAAGGTTATAAACGCTGAGTGACTCTAAGAAGCGTGTTGAAAGTAGCCGAGAAAACCATTTTCCTTTCTGAAACTCGAGTTTCATTACTTGCAAGAATCCAATAATTCCTTTCATTTTTTAAGCTTCTGCACATATATATGCTGAGCCATCAATTAAAATAAACTACACAAAATGCCTACGCTGCAAAGTGTGCCTGCCTCTGGCTCATGCTCCATTTCAATACTGGCATAACCAAAATAACTAATGTGGTTGTTCGATTCTAGGGTCAGCAACTTGTTCTCTCTCAATTTCTAAATCCCAAGGCAAACAGCTTTGAGATACTAGAATGAGAAGAGCTAAAAAGAAATTGCCAGTTCTTTTGTTCCCTTATTAAGTCTGGAGTATTCTATTTAATCATATCTTCCTCTAGGAGAAATCAACTATTTGAAGAAAAATACATTCCTGGTATCTGAATGCTGTCTTTCAGTAAGGAGCAAAGATCAAAGAGGGTGCATTTTCTAATCTTTGAACATTAACAATGTCCCTTGTACTGCAAAATGGAATTACTAAGGGCTGTTATGGAGACCCCTGTAGTTTTGAGCATATAAACGGAATGTCTTAATACAGCATATGAAATTAATAGTAACATAGTTAATAGCCCCCAAATAAATTTGAAAGAACAAGGTATTTGGCACTTGGATATTTCTTTAAAACATTTCGCCAACTGCACGGAGCTCTGTAGTAAGTCTGAAATATTTAACACAGATAAGATATCTTACCCAAGCTCAGCATTTTTTTCCTGATGTTTGTAATTTTTGCTATAAGAAAATTGGACAGTTTTATCACCAGGTAATATTTGTTAACCAGCATCTGACAAAGGAGAAAAGATGGATGACTGCTAGATCAGCATGTGGTCTGCCAAGAAAATAAAAGGACACTCATAGTAAGTGATTTTAATCTGCTGGTCAGTGCCCTATTCAGGATGTCATATTTTTTTTTTATGAAAATGCAAAAGAAAAGGTTCCTAACACATAGTGGTGACATATATAACTTCTGTTTCATGATTTGCAAAGAGTAGGTACCTCATTGACTGGTTGGATTTATTCTCTGTATTTGAAAGATAGCCCTTGGATTACCCAAAGAGAACCTTCTCATTTTTGTAATTGCTTTATCATTCAAGGGGATCCTGGTGCATGGCTCATCCATCCCCTTTTTATAATGCCACCTATATTCTGCCTCTTAATCAAAGGACACTTTCCCCAAGAATGCATTTACAGAAAATTGAGATACACATTCTGTATGGATGAAGGCAACTGTGTCATCTACATTTTCCACGATTCAGCCATGCCCTTTGTTCTTGGACATGATAGAAAATCTGTTTTCACTCTCAATTGGAAAGCCAGCATGAGTTAGACCAGATGGCTGTTGACCTTCAGGCAATAGAGAATGGGAGAGATTCCCAACTGTTCTCATTACTCTGGGCAGTGACCTCCTTTGGAGCAACAGCCGCAAGAAGCTGACACCTAGAAAACTTACTTTCTCCTTGAACACTAGACACATTACTGGTTGTGTACTGAGATCTCTAGTTACCTAATCTTCATGGTGTCCATGTCTCATGTCTGTGTTTATACATATTACTTTTTATTCAATGAAGTCAAGCCGCTGGTGTTCCAAATGTCTTGATAAGAGAAGACAGCTGAGTTCAGGTGTCTGATGATGTTACAAATGTTTTCCCCATTTTTATATCTGTGTGCACAACACAATAAATACACCACAGTATATACTCACAGTGTGTGTGTTTCATTGAATGATTTAAAGATAAATGAATGCTAGTCACCATACTTTATATTATTCATGAGATATTTTCAGAAAATGTACATATCATAATACATTGTAAGCACCTATCTTTTTCATCTTTTTTTATTGTGTTATGTTAGTCATCATACAGTACATCATTAGTTTTTGATGTAGTCTTCCATGATTCATTGTTTGTATATATCACCCAGTGCTCCTATCTTAATTGTTTTCCAGTAACACCAGTAAGATAGCTTCTGTTATTATTCTTTTTTGCTAGGTGAAAATGTTGGTATTATGTAACTAGTAGTGGAAGAAATGGGACTGAATCAAGTCTATCTGATGAAGTCTGATGCTCCAATCTTTAACTGCAATATTCTCTTATTTCCCCTTTTCTTATCATAGGGAGATGACTAGCTGGGATTAAAATTAAATCCCAAAACCATGGAATAGTTTGCCTCTAAATTTTCTTTCAGAGCCCATGAGTGCTTATTATTCATTTATTTACATAGTTTAAAATAATAAATGTCTGTACATGAGATATATCTGTATACTTAGTATGAGATTGAAAGAACTGATGAATGCTGGACAGAGGTTGGGATCGAAGTATTTTCCTCTTCTCTTTCTATCAGGTTGCCTTTTAGATCTGATGTGATCTGACATCTCCCCCCAGGACATCTGAGTGTGCCGAATTATCAGTACTCTGTCTCTTTCCTACTGTCTAGCCAAGAGAAAACTGACATCTTGCTGTGCTGGGTCTCTAGCTATCTGTACTGCATAATTAAATAAATAAAGTGGAAAGAACTAGGTCATTGGAGCAAAAGTATGCATTTATTGAGCCATAGATGAAGGGATATCTAAAATGCATCCCCCATTATGGAATGTATCTGAATCCAGTGTTATGTCACATATAGGTTGAAAACACAGGCAGAACAGCCCTTGTCACCTACACAGTCATACAAGTATAGCTTCATGACTAATTGCATTCTCACACAAGATGATAGTAAGTAGAATTTTGTTTCTGTGTTGATCTTAAAGCCATCCCCTTTCTTTACTTCTTAGTGCCATAATTATATCAGCTGGCTCAGAACAAGCAACCATCCCTTAGAAGCTAGAGAAGAGTGGGATGGACCTCTGTTATGAAGAGAGAGAAAATCCCATGTGGCCATATCTTAGTGGGACTGAGGGAATGAAGGAGTAGCCTATAGCTGTTGTTCCCCATCATTCAAAACAATTGATACCATAGTTTCATCACTGGACCCATTTGGGCTGGTCTTATAGGATGGTGGCCCCAAGTCAGAATGAGTAAAAAATGTCCATTTTACTCCCATGCCCATCTTCATCCCTCCCATAGCAGCAACTCACAAAGCTAAGCACTTTCCTCTTCAAACTGTGTCTTCTTTCTCCTGGTACCACTTATCCAGTCTAAGAATGTCAGTTAGCAAGTATTTACCAGTGTAAAGGAAAGATCTTTTTTTTTTTTTTTTAATTTTGCAACACATTTAGAAGGAAACCATTATAAATCTTTAAGGGTTTAGTTTTTTAATATTAGGAAAAGTGTAATTGGGCAGAAGGTTATTTACTGGGTACTTTTGAAAAGACCAAATAATAGCTTTTCAGCATATCCTACATTAAACAGCATCAAAATGATGCATGAAAATAGTATCTGACAATGACTTGGTAACTATGTGTATACATGGTTATAACATTTTAATGCATCTGCCTGCATTCTAGACTCCATTCACAAAATCATTCTGACATACTTAGGGATATTTTTACTTGAATTTATATTTATTATTTGGCACAAACCTAGTCATTCCACAATATCATTTTACAACTAACAGAACTAATATGAAACCATGTTGGATTTTAAAGAAATTATTCAATCAGTATCTGAGGTACTAAAAAACAGCCACATTTTTAAAAATATTCTCTTGTTACATTGCTAAGAAAACTCACTTCACACAATTCATACATGTCATACTCTCATTCCTAAAAATGCATAAAGACAGAGATTTTCTGTCTCTGAAATAGTTGTTTGCAATGCTGGTTTGCAAGGAAGAAAAGTGCCCTCTGTCTTCTTTTGGCTTAAATCCAATCAAAATAACAATAGATTTCAAGGGTCAACTCTTAAATGTTGGTTTGAGCTGCTTGGAACATTGGGAAGAATTTTGAGGCTCGATCCAGGCACAGAGTATAAAGTGTTAATACCAATTAGTGATGTCTGCCTTGGGAGCACGAGTGAGGAAGAAGATCCCTTATGCCATGTATTTGTCATCTCTGATTTAAGGTTATCTTAAATATAATCACATTTATTGAATTGAATTATATGAAAAAATAGTTGCACACAGTGAAAGTCAGTGATTTGTGTTTTTTGGGTATTACATTTTGAGGATATGTAAATTTTATTTTTGCTAAATGATACAAAAAATAAGCCATGACAGAAATCTCATCAGCTTAATAATAACTTTTGTATTGCACTTTCCATGTTATGTAGTGCAAACACTTTTCATAGATATGATGATCTCATGTACTTGAACAAACCTGTGAAGTAGGCATTACCTTTTCCCTATTTATATATGTTGGCACTATGACATGAAGAGTTTTGATAACTTTTCCAAATTGTACCCAGGATGAAAATACTTACCTCAGAAAAATACCATGATGTGGTTTTGGGGTATATCCAAATAATTCTGAGAGTAGTATATTCTCTCATCATGAGGGGTTTAAAAATCAATCTGACAAAACACATTCTGGACCATCCAGGTCACAGTTGATACATGTTGCTTCACTATATGGTCCAGCCAAAATAAAGTGGATAATTTTCTACATGTGTTCCTTTGTTCTCAAATGTCCCCTGTCCGTTTTTATCATCTGGCTAGGTCTTAACTCTCTTTCAAGAACACTCAAACATTAATTTCTTCTAAATGTCTTACTTTTCCTTCCCAGAACTGAATTAAGGTGCCATTTTCTTTTCTTTTCTTTTTCTTTTTTTTTTTTTTAAGATTTTATTTATTTATTTGGCAGACAGAGATCACAAGTCAGCAGAGAGGCAGGCAGGGTTGCGGGTGGGGGGAGCAGGTTCCCTGCTGAGCAGATGTGGGGCTCCATCCCAGGATCCTGAGATCATGACTTGAGCAGACAGCAGAGCCTTAACCCACTGAGGCACCCAGGCACCCCTGCCATTTGCTATACATCAACCGACTAAGGAATGTTCTACCATAACCTCATACCAGGAAGTTTTGACTCTGAGTCATCTTTTGAAAGGGAAAAAGGTGCTTTTACTTAATTATTCTGACTTCCAGAACATTCACTGGTCCATATGGGATCATCATGCCTTAAAACACACAAAGATATATCTGAAAGCACTATTTTTTTACCTCTCTTGAAAAACTCCTCTTCTCCTACCTATGTACATTAAGTGGACTCCAGAAGGAGCTAGTTCCTAGAGGCCATTCAGGAAAACATCTCTCTTCTACTCCACAGAGTGGATGAGATTTTAGACAAAAAGTATTTTTCCCCCAGGTATCTTATGGTTCTTGGTGCTATAGTAAATGGAATCGATTCTCTAATTTCCCTTTGTGTATTTTCATTGTTACTGTATAAGAAAGCAACTGACTTCTGTACATTGATTTTGTATCCTGCCACATTCCTGAATTGCTGTATTAGTTCTAGTGGTTTGGGGGCGGAGTCTTTGGGTTGTTCATATAAAGTATCATGTCATCTGCAAAGAGAGAGAGTTTCACTTCTTTGCCAATTTGAATACTTTTTATTTCTTTTTGTTGTCTGATTGCTGTTGCTAGGACTTCTAGTACTATGTTGAACAACAGTTCAAAGAGTGGGCATGCTTGTGTTCCTGATCTCAAAGCGAAGGCTGTCAACTTTCCCCATTAAGGATGATATTCGCTGTGGATTTTTCATAGATAGATTTTATGAAGTTGAGGAATGTTCCCTATATCCCTATACTTTGAATGGTTTTAATCAGGAATGGATGTTGTATTTTTTCAAATGCTTTACCTGCATCAATTGAGAGGACTATGTTTTCTCTTCTTTTATTGATTTGTTCTATCACATTGATTGATTTGCAAACGTTGAACCGCTTTTGCATCCCATGGATAAATCCCACCTGGTCATGGTGGATAACCTTTTTAATGTACTATTGGATCCTATTAGCCAGGATCTTGTTGAGAATCTTGGCATCCATTTTCACCACTGATATTGGTCTGAAATTCTCCTTCCTAAAAGTGTCTTTGCCTGGTTTGGGTATCAGGGTAATGCTGGCTTCATAAAAAGAATCTGGAAGCTTTCCTTCTGTTTCTGTTTTTTGAAACAGCTTCAGAAAAATAGGTATTATTTCCTCTTTGAATGTTTGATAGAATTCTCCAGGGAATCTGTCACGTCCTGGGCTCTTGCTTTTGGGGAGGTTTTTGATCACTGCTTCAATCTCGTTACTAGATATTGGTCTATTCAGGTTGTCAATTTCTTCCTGATTCAGTTTTGGAAGTTATAGGTTTCCAGGAATGCATCCATTTCATCTAGATTGACTAACTTATTAGCATATAACTGTATAGAAAAATGAAACTCAACCTTTCTCTTGCACCGTACACAAAGATAAACTCAAAATGGATAAAAGACCTCAATGTGAGATAGGAATCTATTAAAATCATAGAGACGAACATAGGCAGTAACCTCTTTGACATCAGCCACAGCAACTTCTTTCAAGACATGTCCCCAAAGGCAAAGGAAAAAAAGGCAAAAATGAACTTTTGGGACTTCATCAAGATCAAAAGCTTCTGCACAGCAAAAGAAACAATCAACAAAACGAAGAGGCAAGCCATGGAATGAAAGACACTACAGACAAAGGGCTAACATCCAAGATCTATAAAGAACTCCTCAAACTCAACACACACAAAACAGATAATCACTTCAAAAAATGGGCAGAAGACATGAACAGACACTTCTCTAAAGAAGACATACAGATGGATAATAGACACATGAAAAAATGCTTATTATCATTAGCCATCAGGGAAATTCAAATCAAAACCACATTGAGGTATCATCTCACACCAGTTAGAATGGCCAAAATCAATAAGACAGTAAACAAGTGTTGGAGGGGTTGTGGAGAAAGGGAAACCCTCTTACACTGTTGGTAGGAATGCAAGTTGGTGCAGTCACTTTGGAAAACAGTGTGGAAATCCCTTAAGAAATTAAAAATAGAGCTACACTATGACCCTGCAATTGCACTACTGGGTATTTACCCCAAAGATGCAGGTAAGTGAAAAAAAGGACGATCTGTACCCCAATGTTCATAGCAGCAGTGTCCACAATCACCCAACTGTGGGAAGAGCCAAGATTCCCTTCAAAGATGAATGGTTAAAGAAGACATGGTCCATATATACAATGGAATATTGTGCCTCCATCAGAGAGGATGAATACCTAACTTTTGTATCAACATGGATGGGACTGGAGGAGATTATGCTGAGTGAAATAAGTCAAGCAGAGAGAGTCAATTATCATATGGTTTCACTTACTTGTGGAGCATAAGGAGTAACAGAGAGGACAGAGGGAGCTGGGAAGGAGAAATGAGTTGGGGGAAATCAGAGAGGGAGACAAAGTATGAGAGACTGTGGACTCTGAGAAACAAACTGAGGGTTTTGGAGGGGAGGGGAGTGGAAGGTTGGGTGAGTCTGGTGGTGGGTATTAAGGAGGGCACGTATTGCATGGAGCACTGGGTGTGTTGCATAAACAATGAATTTTGGAACACACACACACAAAAATTAAATTAATTTTTTTTAAAAAGTACTTTTTTCTCTTTTCTTCTTCCTCACTCCTTCTCTGCTTCCAGAGACTAGCTGCAAGATTCAGAACATGGAGATAAGATCTCTTTTCTTTTTTTTTAAAGATTTTATTTATTTGACAGAGAGAAAGAAATCACAAGTAGGCAGAGAGGCAGGCAGAGAGAGAGGGGAGGAAGCAGGCTCCCTGCGGGCTCGATCCCAGGACCCTAGGATCATGACCTGAGCCGAAGGGAGAGGCTTTAACCCACTGAGCCACCCAGGCGCCCTAGAGATAAGATCTCTTTACTAAAAATCTCCACATAAATCAGGCTCAAGAAACACGCTCCAATCCAATTTTCATGGAAACTCTTTGTTAGATTATTAGATACATACAAAGCCATGAAAGATTATCTTGATACTTATTCTGCTATGTTCTTGTGGGGGTAACTCCTCTAAAAGGGATTATTGACATGGAAGAATTTAGGCATTCCAGATTCCTTGGCTATAATAGTATCTACTAACATAAATCCCACAACTATAATATCCTTATATAGATTTCTATTATTGCATTTACAAATTAATATGAATAAAGTATGACTTGTGACTCAGAACCCACTAAGTACTTTTGCTTCAGTGTTATGTTTTTGGATCTCTGTCCCTTTTTAAATTTAATCAATTATTTGATTCAGTAATTTCCTATATGTTATCTCTATCAATACAGCTTAAAATTGTATCAAAGTCTTTGAACCCATTCACTGGAATGCATAAAGATAGTTCCCCTGTAGTTTTGAGGAGGTAAAATAATAATCACATGTTTACTGGAAGGATCACTGTGAACAACTACTATTTTCATGAATTTTGTTTTACTGCTTTTATCATGATGTATAGTAAAACACTGGTGTTTATATTAGAGCTGAAGGGCCAAGATATCAAGTCATTCCTGTCATTATATCCTTTCCTTTTATTAAATATCTTCAGAATCATCTGCTTTTGCAATATATATGTATGTCTGTGTATGTGTGTGTGTATACAAACATATTTATATATGTATATTATATACATGTATGTATATGTTATATATATGTTTATGTATATTATATACACAGATGTATATATCATATATATGTTTGTGTATATATATGGGCATGTGTGTGTACACATAAATATATAATATATAAATGTATAAATATATATATGTGTGTATATATATGTATGTGTTTGTGTGTGTGTATATATGAAGAGAGACAACTTAGTTAGGATTCACCACACTTTTATACTGCTTGTTTGTAAATTATTTTTAAATGACTAGAAAAGCAAGGAAGACTAATATTGTGAGGGATACATCAAGATTGAGAACATTTAAGTGTCCGTGCTAATACACGGCAAATATAGTTCACTATAGGTAAATGCAAAATAATGAGCTTTCGAGTAAAGAATATAAAATTGAAAATATCTGCTTAATGGAAAGGTGCTGCAGCATGCTGATTAGAAACACATTTGAGTCGTTGCTGCAAAATTGTCTCCATTTAGCCTTTAGCCTAACATAGAATTGTGGAGAAATACAGAGTAAAATTATTAAAAAAAAAAAAATAGTATTGTAAATCAAAGGTAGAATTACTGTAATAAAAAGTAAGTATACATTTTCTCATAGAAAGTACAAAGCATGGGTCACCTCATTTTTTTTTTAAAGGTGTATTTATTTATTTGACAGAGAGATAGAGAGCACAACCAGGTAGAGGGAGAAGGAGAAGCAGACTCTCCACTAAGCAGGGAGCCAGACGGAGGGCTTGATCCCAAGACCCCTAGGATCATGACCTAAGCTTCACAAAGGTAACTGCTTAACTAACTGAGCCACCTAGGCACTCTGGTCACCTCATTTTTAAATCAAAATATCAAAATAGTTGAAATGAGCTGCTTGCTGGGTCCGAATTAACTCTGGAGTTCAACACAAGTTCTATGAAACCGAAAGATAAAGTTCCTGTTGTAACATAATTACAATAGAAACAGACTGAAAAGTAGAGAGACTCAGTGTTTAAAAATTAGAAAAAGAAAAAAATATAAAATTTATTTCACAAAATTACATAAATAAGACTGTTTTAAAAATATGGGGCACCTGGGTAATGCAGTTGGTTTAAGCGTCTGACTCTTGGTTGTGGCTCAGGTTGTAATTTTGAGATCCAGCTCCAAACTGGTCTCCATCCTCAGTGCAGAATCAGCTTAAGACTGTCTTTCCCTTTCCCTCTGCCCCTTCCCACCACACATGCTCTCTTTTTCTCTCTCTTTCAAATGAATAAATAAATATTTTTAAAAATAAAAATTAATAGAAGTGAAAAATCTTGACCCAAGATAGTAAGCAAAACAAAGACACAATTAAATGTTGCCCAAGTAAGGACTGGAGAATCTTGAATGAAACAAATCCGACTGCAATAGGAAAATCAATGGAATCAAATTTAACTATCAGTTTTTCAGTTTTTGAAATAACACTGATATATTTTGTGATATAATTTGTGTATATTTATATGGTTTACATTAATAATTGATATAAAAATTAATATAAGTTACATTAATATAAGTTAATTCCACAGATGAAGTGAGGGATCTTGCAAACCCCAAGACTATGAGTTGTGTATCCGTTTATTGAGAAAATCTTTACCCAAAGTGAAAATGCTTTGCCTCAAGTATAGAGTCTAAAATATTGCAAATTTTGCTTAATCTGCATCCAAATAATGACAATATAAGAGTTTTATAAGACTTCTGATTCAAAGAGAAAAGCCTAATGTCTTACGATGTGATTAGAAGCATTGAGTAAAATTGTTTTTTGATTCACAGAAAAAGAAAAAGCTTCCTTAGCAAAAGCGTAAATCACAAGAGTCCCATTGTTGTGTCTAGATAATTACTATATTTTTTACTTTCAGGAAAAGGATGGGTGACTGAATTAATATATTCTGGTATAAAACCAAACAAACACAGGTTTTCATCAATAAATTAGGACTTTTTTTCATTTTTGAAATTATTTTTATAATTTCCTGAGATCTCATCAGAATTTTCACTATATCTGTTAGTCTTTATACCTAGATCCAAATACTTCACATACATTATATCTATTGAAGCTTTTCTAACCACTTAGCCAGCTATTAAACTTCACTTTCTCAAAACATTTTCCATAACAAATAAATTTTTCTTTGAGGCCATTGCTGTTCTTTAGATAAATTTCCATTGTTTGCCATCATTGATTACCATAATATAACAGTATGGACGTTAATGAAAAACCCCAAACACAAATCTGTATACAGTGTGAGGAAAGAGCACCCAAAATGTCTGGAGGTTTGAAGAAAGATACAAGACTTCAGTTTCACTTACATTGATTGAGTGACTCCCCCCCCCCCAACCAGCGTCTATTTTGCACAAAGACCTCTGATTTCTAAAATGTGCCCCTGAAAGTCCAAAAAATGGATAATTCTAACTCAAATCATCAAAGGTAGACAGTTTCATGTCCTTTGCTCTGGGGGTTATCATGGCCTCTTCAGTGCACCAAACATTTCTCCAGAGGAGCTTCTGGGACTGTTTATCTGGCTTATGTGACTATGAGGTCTAGGGCAGTTAGGGCTCAGGAAGTCATTGGCTGGAGTAACCTACAAAAATCGGCCATGGTATGGTAGGTTAGGCTGGAACGTAACGTCCCAGAGATTGCACCCCGCTTCTTCCAACTGACCTTCAGAATCTGCACATTGAGAACGTGGTCTGGAGAGAAGGAGCATTTGCAGAGCATCTCCGTCTGCTTCTCAGACTGAATCCTACAGCAGCTGCTCAGTGCTCTTTTACGTTTATTATCTCTCTGAGCGCCTTAATCCTCCCATCATCTCTATGAGGCCGGCTATACTATTATCCTCAGCGTACAAATGGATAAAGTTTGAGAAAATGAATCATCTGTCCCTGAAAAGCTGTGCTTATCTCCTCTTGGGCTTCATCAAGGCCACCTGGTATTTGGTTTAATCTCGGGGGTGGGCTAGCCAAGGGCTCAGGGAGAAGGAAGAAATAGGAAAACTAAATCTATGTTTTGCTGAAGGGGAAGACTGGCAGGAACTTCACTCCAGAGTTATCTCTTTCCTCTACAAGTATATGACCTTGACTAACTCTCAAGGCATCTCTCTAACCTGGAGTAGAGGGGTAGAATGAGAGCCCCCACTGAATCTCCTCCTGACATTTTTTCTAAATCCTCTCTACAAAGGGAATATTGTATTCACTTTCTAAATCTCTAAATAATTAACTAGGGATTTGACAAACTCAACCTGGCCAGTCTCAATCCCCCCAAAGACTCTATCTCAATGTCTGTGTTTGGTTAATGTTCATTGCCTTTATTCATTCTTTCAACAAATGTTTACCCAGCACCTAGTGTGTTTCCTATGCTGTGTTTGATATCAAGGAACTATAAAAGGGATAAACTTTCTTCAGGCAGTACATTTTAGTTCCTATTAGATAAAATAACTAATAAATGTGATACGATAAGATAAATTTCATGATCAAGATAAGCACAAGATATAATGGGAATGTAGAAGAATGAAACTTACTCAAACTGAAAAAGGTCAGGGAAGGACTTTTAGTGGTTTTGAAGGGTGAGGAAGGGTTGGTAGAGAGAAGTATGTGCAAAGGAACAAAGCTGTGGGTAAGATGCTGGTATGCTATTATGACTGGAGGAACATTAATAGAATCCCAAGAGAAGATGAAAGTAGAAAGGAAGACAGGAGCCCTGATATGAAATATGAATTTTATCCCGAGGGCAGTGAAAAGCCATGAAGGATTAAAAAAAAAAAAAAAGGATATACATTTGATAAAGATCACTCTGACAAGCAGTGTGGAGAATGGGTGGGAAGAAGGGTGATCTCACACATGAAGGAGTAACTGACACAGCTAAGAAGGAATTAGAAAATTGCAGTCTCCACCACGGCCCATGAAAATTATTTGTAAGCTGGAGAAAAGGTGATTTTCCTGTCTCTTTAAGAACCATGCAAACCGGACTTGATAACTAAGTTGCATATTAGCCATATCTGATTATGCTTCATGTCATCCATTCCTCCAGGTCAAATGCAAGTTCAAAGTTAGAATGTGCTCTGGCTTCTGAATGCCCTTGTATCCAATTCTAATAGTGTTTCTATGTTTACCAAGAGGAAATATATGTTTCCTTTAACAAAGTTACTTATAACTAGAGACAAAAACCCATCAACCTCTGAAAAGGGAGAGATCTGATAGGAAGGTCAATAGATAATTTGTGCAGATTCAGCCAGGATTATACCTTATTTGCATATAATTGCACATTTAAAAAACACCTAGTGGTCATAGCATTCCAGCACAATTCGATATGAATGAAAATGTGTTTTAGTCTGTAAGAAAGCCCAAGGTGTTGTGGAAGATATCTGGTTCCTTGATCTCTAGGTTAAAATTTATCATTTGTAAATGGAAAAACTAGATTCTACACTTGGTCTGATATTTTGAACTCCAGTTTATTAAGACAATGTCTGACATAATGTGTTCTCTGAATTTCTCAGGTGAGCAATGAAGAATCAGAGAGATTAAGTGATTTGTTAAGGGGAGCATAATAAAGACATCCGTGTAAAGGAAGATTTGACTCTCTGGTTATGTGTTTCATTCTGTATCAAAAGCGTTATTTGCAAACGCTTTATATTTTACAAAATGCTTCCAATACATTTTACATGATCCATTTTATAGATGTGAAAACTGAGTACAAGAGCTATAAAGCTATTACATCACTTACAGGTGTAAGGCTAAGATTAAGTATTCAGCACAGCAGAAAACCCATCTTCATAATAGAGAGTTTGCCTCCTTCCCCCATGTCTTGTTCCTCTCGAATACATTCCATGGAAAATGAAACTGGGAAATCACACGAAAGTGGACTGAGAGAAAGGGAAGGACAGAAATCTCAAGCATTTTGAATTTTCTCTTTTGTGACTCATTCCTGAGACTTGCACCCACACATAAAATCTTTCTTCTATAGGAAGCCAATGAGGAGCCCTCTTGTATTAAACTCTACGGAAAATGATAGTTGAAACAATGAACACAGAACATTTTAGCAACAGGTTTTGATATTTGTGTTTTATATAAGCAATTAGAGACTCATCTATGTATGAGAATTCACACAAACATGCACACACACACACACATACACCAAGTATATATTATGTTATTATTACCAAAAATCAAAAAAAAGTGAAAAGAACCAAGTTTCCTGTAAAATTCCGTTAGTTAGCTATTTATTAACATAAGCTGTGCAACACTAAGGAATAAAAGTCTTAGGCTTCCTGGTCTTTTTTCCTAATGACTAAATAAATTTAATTATCTATTTGATGACTTTGAATAACTAAATTTTCTAGTGAGCATTAATGGGAAAATGCACGCTAAGTTAAAATGATAATTATAAAAAAACCTTCAACATTAAAGCATCTCCAGTAACATTATCAATTTATAAAATGTCTAAAGTATTAAAAATAAAATAGAGGTACATGGGTTCTAGGGCTGCTTCTGGCTCTTATTAAGTTGTTACCTTAGGCTAGTCTCCTCATGCTCTTTATCTATTAAAACTAGATGGTAATTTCTTTCTATTTCCACCTCATGCGTTGTTTTAATATGTGATATGGTTTATGTAAAAAGTGTTTTGAAAATTATGGAATGCCACAGTATGATATGTTATTACAGCTATCATTTATTTATTTAGACTGAACCACTCTGTACACTGTAATTTTTTCAAGGGACAGAAATTTGGTTAAGAAGAGGCATAAAAAATACAAAATATTTTCATCAAATTGATAATGACTGTGAGTAAGGGTGTAGATACATTAATGTAATAGCAAAGATAGTCCATTAAAAAAAAAAAAAACGAGAAACAACTTCTTGTTTCTGATATTTCTATATGGAAAGATGTTCATGTCACACATGTAGTGTCCCTTCCTTTATGGTTCCTTGATCTTCTCCATTCTAAAGACCTTCAAGTACTCCATTACAGCAACCTACTAAAATATCATCATTACCCTACACAGCTTAGCTTCTGAGATCTTAATCTCCCAAAGTTCCCTCTTTTACCATAACTTTCCTTCATCAAACCCTCATTTTTCTCTTAGGTTTACCCACCTGTTTTCTAATATCACCAAGGCCACCAGATCCTTGACACTTTCATTCCTCATCAATCAGCGTCTTTGTACTTCACTATTAAGCGATGAGCCTATAGCCTATCTCTAAAATCACTCACCATTGTCTCAGTCCTTTTGCTCCCTTTTCTTTCTGCCCTAGTGTTCCAGGATATTCCCAGTGTTGGATAAAAACAGAGATCCAGCTCTGTAGGTACAAGTGAACCGCACTATCCCTATGTTGCTGCTGGACAACATAGCTATATAATTCCAGTTTGATACCGCAAATCATATTGACCTAAGTAGCTTACTAATGGAGCCAAGACTATCCTCAGTCTCTGGAGTTGATTGGACCTCATTTTACAGATACCGTATATTACTTGAGGAGTACATTTGTCACATTATGATCTGCATCAAGATAACATTTTTATATACTCCCTCTGTGCTAATACAGAAACCTTTATTTCAAATCCAGCTACCTTCATCTACCTCAAAGAGCTGCTTCAGGCCCTGCTCCTCACGGTCCTCTTCTAAAACTTCTCACTGTCCTCTGGTTTCTGCATCTTAGTCTGCTTTGGCTTTCCATCTCTTTCTGCCTTAGTCTCTTGATGAGCTGTTGACTAGCTTTCCTGTTTATCAGGACAATGCCTTGAACCAACATCCAAAAACTCAGTAACTCACTCTTGACCCAGCCTGCAAACCTTTGCAAAGATGGGAACTTCAAGCCTCAGCATGCCCAAGAGGGATGGTCAGACAGACATATGTATTATGACTACTTCTTTGTATGTCTATCTCATCTAGCGGACAGTGAGGCACTTAAGACCAAGATATGTAGTTGAAGGAATTCAAGATGTTAACAGTTAAAGAAATAGCCTAAAATAGTGTCTTCCATGGACAACTTGCTTCAGAGTCACCTGGGATTTTTTAAAATACATCTTTTCCTGAATGTGATCCAATCCTCATCATACTGCCAGATGATTCTTCTATACCATTTGAGAAGTTCTGCTCTAAAGGGACATGTATAACAGTAATAAGAAATTTAAGTGCCCTAGAGGCAACAAGCAGACTGTAAAAAGTAGAACAAAATGTGGGTCCTGTGTTAGGCTAAAAAACTACTATTCACTTCTGGAAATTTAGTGTCCCCTCACAAGTGCATCCAGGGTTAACAAACTTAAACTTTCTGATGCCAGAAACCTGCATTTTTATGTAAAATCTGCTGATTTTAATACAACGGCAAATAACTTACACTTAAATTTAAAAAAAAAAAAGCAACAAGATAAAACAAAACAAAAATTAAAGAACATGTGTCTGTAGTCAGTTTCTAATTCTTACATTAGAGCAACCTGAACAAATATAACTGAAAGACACATATTTGAGGTCCAAAAAATTAGAAAACAACTATTGGAGGGCCAAGTTAGGAAGGGAGGATGCAGTTGAAACTGTCTACAAAGAAAGAGAAGAATGAGGAAGGGGTCAGGAGAAGAGGGGATTACAAATGAGGGCTGGGCTGCAGTGTCAGAACCCGTGGAGAGGCCAAGCAGGACAAGGCTGATAATAGACAATTGGCAATTAGGAGGTCAGTGGTGACTTTGGTGAAAGCACTTTCAGAGTGGTAGGGCTGAAACCAGATCATAATGAACTGAGAATGTGTGGGATTAAAAGGAGGTGGAGAGGGGAGGAAGAAGCAGAGAGAGAGAGAGAGAGAGAGAGAGATCAAGTGTAGATTATTCCTCTCAGGTGTTTAACAATAAAATAAAGTTAAGGAAGGAGATAAGATAGTACATCAAGAGAAGACAATGCAAAGGAAACTACTTTGAAAACATTTTTGCTGAAATACGACACATACAGAAACATGCATGAATCCTAAGTCAATTCTCCCAAAGCATTTATTTCTGTGGCCAACACTAGGGAGTAGACACAGAGTGTTAGAATATTACCAGCCCCGCAGAATCCTTTCCTCTGCCCTCTCAACCATGTCTCTTTTCTTCATCACCAAGAGTAAATGCTATTCTGAATTCTGACACCACAAGTTAGTATGGTGTTTTGCAAACTTTGTATAAATGGAATAGTAGATTATAATCTTAAGAGTTTGCTTATTCGGGGGTGTCTGGGTGGCTTGGTCGGTTAAAGCCTGCCTTCAGTTCAGGTCATGATCCCAAGGTCCTGGGGTTGAGCTCCTTGCTCCCAGCCCAGCGGGGAGCCTGCTTCTCCCTCTCCCTCTCCCCTCCCTTGCTCCCCCCAACTTGGGTGTGCTCTCTCTCACTCTCAAATAATAAATAAATAAAATCTTTTTTTAAAAAATGGAGATCTTGCTAAAATCACATATTCTAATAATTTATCTAAGAATTTAAAAATTTCCTACATAAACAATCAGGTTGTTTCAGAATCAGGAGAGTTTAATTTCTTTGTTTCTAATCCTTGTCCTAATAGGTCTTTTCTTTTCTTCATCAAACTAAAACTTCCAGTTTTAGTGTTGAAAAGAAGGATGATAATGGTCATTATTCCCTTGGTTCTGATCTTGCAGGGAAAACCTTCAACATTTTATCATTGATTATGCTTAGATTATTGATTTTTAACTTTTCTTTCCTTTTAGTAAACAAATTTAAGGTTTTAGCTGCATCTGGTATGTTTTGATATGAAATGATTCAAAATATTTCTAAAATTTCCATTTTATTTTCTCTTAACCCACTAGGAACATAGAAGCATTTAATATTTCCAAAATACAGGTATTTTTCTAGTTGCCATCTTTATTTTTTTATTTCACTGTGATCAGAGAGCATAGTATTATAATTTTTGAAATATGTAATTTGAAATATGAGATTTACTTTATGGGCCAGTATATGCCTAATTTTTATAGAACTTGTATGTAAATTGGGAAAAAAAATACATTCTTCAGTTTTAGCAATTTCCTATATATCTTATATAGGTCAAGTTTGTTAATCATGCTATTTAAATAAATATACACTTAACATTTGTGTAATTATTTTATGAATTATAAAAAAGAAGTATATTAAAATCTCCTGTGATTATACATTTATTTCCTTCCAGAGTTCTCTTAATTTAGGGCTCATATAACTTTAAGCCACATTATTAGTTACATGTTAATTTAGAACTATTATGTTTCCAATAAATCAAATCTTTTGTTATTGTAAAGTGTTATAAGGCATTAATATTTATATTATCCATATTCATTTATATTGTGCAAGTAATTGTTATTTTGTCCTTTATTTCTTCCCTCACCTCCAAATATTCATCTTAAATTATCTTCCTTTTGCCTGAAGAATTTTCTTTAGACTCATATCCTGGTGAAAATTTTTCCAGGGTTTCTTCATCTGACAAGGCTTTTATATTACCTTTATTTTTTTAAGGACCTATGCATTGTGTATAGAACTTAAAGGTAGAAGTTACTGTCTTTTGGTACATTGGGGGTAGTATTACTTTGTCTTTTGGCTTTTATTTTTTATGTTGACCAATGACTGTCTGTCTGATTGTGGCTCTTTTTAAAGTAATGCATCATTTTATATTTGGATGTTGTTAAGATACTTGCCCTCATATTTGGTTTTTAGAAATTGTTCTGTTGTATACACAATTGCGATTTTTTTTGTCTCAATCCAGTTTCCCTCATTAGAGTTCACAGTGCTTCTTAAACTTAATAGCTTGAAATTAGCTGTTGAATTAGCTTCTGTCCTTAGCTTTAGAAAATGTGTAGTCATTATCCTTTTAAAGATATTTTCTATGTGGAGATTTCAATTACATGTATGTATGTAATTTTGGTTCTATGTCTATATGCCTTTTACATTTTCTTTCTTTTTGTGTTTTCCATCCTTCTGTCATTCTCTGTTCCATTGTGGCTATTTTCTTCTGTCCTATATTCAAACTCACTAATTCCTTCTTCAGTTATTTCTTTCTGCTATGATTCCTAATTATTGAAACCTGAATTTTGGGGGCACCTGGGTGGCTCAGTGGGTTAAAGCCTCTGCTTTCGGCTCAGGTCATGATCCCAGGGTCCTGGGATCAAGCCCCGCATCGGGCTCTCTGCTCCGCGAGAAGCCTGCTTCCTCCTCTCTCTGCCTGCCTCTCTGCTTACCTGTGATTTCTCTCTGTCAAATAAATAAATAAATATCTAAAAAAAAAAAAAAAAAAAAAAAGAAACCTGAATTTTGATTCAAGATTTGTTCAGTTTCAAAATTTCAATTTGCTCCTATTTATTATTTTAAGTTCTATGTAAAATTAAAGTTGTTTTCATTTCACTGATCATATTAGACATAATTAGTTTAAAGTCACTGTTTAATAATTCTAAAAATCTCCCATGGGTCTTCTTCTGTTTATTTGGAGCTTTTTCTTTCAATTTTTCATCAACATTTTTGCTTTCTTCACTTGACTGATTATTTTTGATTGAGAGCTGCTTGTGCTATATGAAAAATAATAGAGATAATTTAAAACCTGAACTTTTTTTTATCATCCACCAGAGAAGATTTATCTGTATTTCTCATAAGTGGCCAGAAATATTAGCAAACTCGGATCATCTTAGGGCAACCATGGTATAAGTTTATCCAAAGCTAGTTTTTGCTTTCTTTAAGAACAGCTTTATCTCAGGGCGCCTGGGTGGCTCTGTGGGTTAAAGCCTCTGCCTTCAGCTCAGGTCATGATTCCAGGGTCCTGGGATTGAGCCCTGCATTGGGTTCTCCACTCAGCGGGGAGCCTACTTCCCCCTCTCTCTCTCTGCCTGCCGCTCTGCCTATGTGCAATCTCTGTCTGTCAGATGAATAAATAAGATCTTTAAAAAAAAAAAAGAACAGCTTTATCTCTAGCTTAAACTTATTCCAAGAATATTGACCTTTTATTTTCAATCTAAAGTCTGGGTGCTTTGCAATGGTTCAAGTAAAAAATGATGGTGGTTTAAACAAGTGTGGCAACAATAGATTTAGTTAATAGTGGTCAGACTCAAAATCTATTTTGTAGATTGAGACAATAGGATTTTCTGGTGGTTTAGATATAAGAAGAGATGAAAAATTACCCCTAAGTCTTGGACGTGAATGTTCAAACATAATGTACTAAGATAAACAATGACAAAAGCTTTTTTGTATAATATAAAGAATTTTATTTCCACACAGACAGCACACAATCTTTTCCTCTGCAAGCTACCTCTGGAGCACAAATCTAGAATACCTTTCAGGTGGTAGCTTCAGGATTGCCTCCAGTTTTAAAATTATAAACCTCACCCAGTCATCACAATATTGTCTTTTCCATTTAAAATTCCTGCTAATTCAATTGAGTTGGTAGACAAACTCGACCAGTCACAACTCAAAGAAGTTTATCATGCATTATTTCACTATGAGTGTTATTGTAGTATTCTCACAATAATAAACAATCATCCCATTTTAGGGGATGGATAAACAACAAAGACACAGAGAGGTGAAAAATTTGTCTAAAGTCACATAGTATATTGGTGGGGGAGGCAGATTTGCAGTTAGGTCTATAAAGCTCCAAAGCTTGCGCACCTTTCCAGTTCATTACGCTAGTTCTGATACTCTGTAGACCATGGAAAATGTAAGCTAAAGAGCTTACATTTATAAATATAAATGAATATATATGTATTACATTTATAAATATATATGTATTACATTTATAAATATATTACATTTATATACACATATATATGCATTTATATTACATTATAAAATTATTACATTTATAAATATAACATATATTATATAACATGTTATATATAATATAGAAATATATATTTTATAAATATAAATATATTATATAATATGAAATAATAATATATAATAAATATAAATATATAATATATAAATATAAATAAATAAACATAGTTTATTCTGCATTCATCAAAATCTAAGAGAGTCTTTCTTGAAATATTTCTTTCATTTTTCTCTCTGCTTGTATGGTTGGAACCATCCTGGAGATGTTGGTAATCTGAACCTAAACTAATTTGTTCCTGTTGAATGGCAGAGCTCCTGGCCTCCATGATCTGTCTCTCTTGTGATCACTTACTTGATAGGCAATATTAGAATTAATTGCTCTAGGACCAAACACAGTTCAGGGCACAGGGGTGGCACTAACAGAATACTTGTGGATGGATGTAAGTAAACAAACAAACAAACAAAAACATTGTCTTCAGTGAGGCTTTGAAGGCCCATGTGCCAACTCCCTCCCAAGCTTTCATCCATCTTCTTGACCCTCTCAACCACTCCATTCTAATCCCTCTCTTACATGGAAAAAAAAATGTTTTATTTTGAACATGTTAAATTTGAGAAGATTATGATATATCTGTTACTTGCCATGCAAATAAACTGGGGCAATAGAATGTCTTTATCATCATATCTACCCCAACGTATATCTGTTCACAATCCAATAATGAGAGAACAATTTCTAACTTAGACTTCTAAGGGTCCTTCTTGTTCTATTGATCACTAAGACTCAATCATGGCACCACAGGCAGGACCTCTTATATATATTCCTCTCTGAGAAGACTATTCACTCATGTCTTTTCAGTGTAACTTCTACTGCATTAGTTGCTATACTATATATACTACAAAAAGGAGAGTAATACAGTTAACTCTTAAACAACACAGGTTTGATTGCATGGGTCCACTTAAACACAGATTTTTTTTCCCATAAATACAGTGCAGTAATGTAAATGTATTTTTTTTTCTTATGATGTTCTTAATAACAATTTTTTCCTTTAGCTTACTTTATTATAAAAGTACAGTATATGATATATATAACAAAGAAAATCTGTTAATCAAGGGTTGATGCTATCAATATGTCTTCTGCCATCAGTAGGCTATTAGTAGTTAAGTTTTAGGGGAGTCAAAAGTTATATGTGGATTTCCAACTGCACACCTATCTCTGATTATTCAAGAGGCAACTGTACATTCAAGACTGGGAATAGAAAGAAAAAGATTGTGGCCAGAAGTTAGCCTATGGGGGCTAAAATGTACCATAAAGGGTGAAGAAGTGCAAAGCTGGAGATCCAAGCACCATCTGCCATTAAGCCCTGGAAACGTACCTTGCCTAGGAGCACCATCACAAGGAGCATCAAAAGGTAATGAATAACAGCACATTTGAATTGACGAAACTGTGAAGTCATTTGTATGTTTTTATTTTTACAAACACAAATCCATGGGGCCTTATACAACATTTCTTCATAGAGTACCTTTAAAAAGGTTATATTATTCCATTGTGGAGAATTATCCGAATAGACTTACCTGTCTTTAGGGACTGAGAGGAATACTTTGTCCAATTTAAATCAGTTGTACTGGTGTATGTATTACATCTTGAGATACATTTCTCACCCGCAACTAGTTTGGGCAGCTAATGGGTTCAAAATTTACAAAGTTTAGTTTTCCAAATCATTTGGAACGTTCACAGCATTGTCAAGAAAAATTCTTGCCGAAGTCCCACAAAGTACTATTTAACATTTAGAGTAACAATATCTTTGTTATTTCAGTTGCTATAGATATCTGTAGGAAAACAAAGGGTTTCAAAGGCTAGAAAATTGGTAGTCAATCTCTTCATTACTGTTTTCCTCCTTTTTCTGAAAGTGTTGGCGCTAAGAAGATGATTGGTACCTGGGGAAGAACATGGTAAATTTGAGTCTTAAAAAGCAATAATAGAAAAACATAATGAATTTGACTGACTTTATGAGTAGACTTGCTTATAAATTCATTCAAGTTATAAAATAGCCCTTTCAAGATGTACTGTTATGCTATATATTTTCCGTGTTTTAATGGGAATATTTATAATTATATTGGATTAAAATGTTATCAATTCAATTATAATGTTATTTATGACAACGTATGACAAAGCCACAGAGCTAAAGTTTCTAAGGTTGCCTTTCTCCTGCTCACTTTTCACTATAGTAGAACTAAGCTCAGTGTTCTTTATATAAGGTCAAATAATATGTTCTCTATTTTGCTGTCTTTGCTTATTGCTGGTTGTCATTTTTCTTTTTTGCTTTAAAAAGTTTGAAATATAATTATTGGATGTTTGTATTAAGTGTAACTTCAAAGAATCATAGAGAAATTGGATTTTCATGGGGTTTGCAAACAAACTAGGCTACTGTTCAGATCAAGGTTGGGAAAATCTAAATATTTAATTGCTTATAGGTAACATGAGTTAAGGTTCTTAATTCAACATCAATGGGCATTTTTCTGTGGCATGGAATAATTATATGTATTTAATGTCTTCTTAAAAAAAGAGAAAATTTTGGGACGCGTGGGTGGCTCAGTGGATTAAGCGTCTGCCTTCGGCTCAGGTCATGATCCCAGGGTCCTGGGATCGAGCCCTGCATCAGGCTCTCTGCTCTGTGGAGAGCCTCCTTCCTCTTCTCTCTCTCTCTGCCTGCCTCTCTGCCTACTTGTGATCTCTCTCTGTCAAACAAATAAATAAAATGTTAAAAAAAAAAAAAAAGAAAGAAAATTCTCCTTCAGCTCTACCACCCTCTCTAATTTAAGCAAGAGGCCAACAATGGGTAATAGCAATGATAAGTTTTTTTCTAACTGTTTTCTATCTGTTTAAATTAAGAAATATACAAAAACAATGGATGGTGACTCCCTGAGAAACAAATTCACTGGAGCAGAGATCAGATAAACAAGTATTTGTACTTTTTACCACAATCTACAATGTTGGTTGTAGCTATACAACTAATATTAAAAAGAGATCTTACATTAGCAATTAGGTTCAGACATCCTTATAGCATGAGCAATTCAATACTAAAATTCTATAAGACAAGGATTTTAATGAATGTGGTTTGAGTTATGTTTTATTTAAATCTGTCACTTTCAAATCTATTATTGAAAATGTTAAGTCACTGTTGAACATCCTCTGCTAGTTGTATTCTTTAAAATTGCTCCTTTTCTTGTCAACAATACAGAAATGTCCATGTTGAGTAAAAAATGGGGGAAAATACAAATTTTTCTTCTTTCTAAACAAAGAAATCATAAAGAAATTATAGAAAAATTAAGAAGATCATAATTATTTCTGTCCCAAAGATCACATTATAAGACGTTTATAAAATAGCTTTCAATTCCTTTTTTTTTTTTTAATGAGCTTCTATATGCTAGTGAGAACATATTAGAACAAGAGATAATCTGGCATAAGGCAATACTGGCAATAGAATGAAACAATGGCTTTTGTCAAGGGCAACTGGAATGAAAGGGTAAAGAAGTTATATGAGATAAAATGAATTTTACTCATGCTGTAACATTCAATCTGAATCTTCTCTGGATGTTTTGATGAGAAAGGTTAAAATGTATTGGATTATTTTACTACATAAATGTAATTTAAAGGAGAGAGTAAGGGCAACAGACTAAGTAACAATCATACTTCTATCATTTTCTATAGATGTTGTATAATTTAACTCCCAGGCTTTTAAACGGACAATTTTCTCCCTACGATATGCTTGGAATAATTACTTCTTCATTCCATTGGTCAAGAGCCAGAAGAAAATTTTGTTGCAGTAATTTGGGTTCATTTTTCCTAAAAGAATATGCAGAAATATGGAGAACCCCAAAACCCCAATGTTTTACCTATAAAGTATAAAAAGAGGATGGTGCATTTTATGTCTATGTTTGGGCATATGCATGTGTGCAGGCCCCCACCACATGCACATTCTCTGCGCTTGGTGCAAATAGGGCACAGAACCCTGATCTTTTCACTGTGAGAATCTCCCGGGCAGTGCAGAACTCATACCTCCCTCACAAAGGCATGAAACATACAACTCTTACTCTGTAAAGTGAATTTAATATTGTGTTCAATTAACCAAAATACACTTTAGATATTTTTTCCAAACCTCAAATACTCAAAATAAGAAGTGAAGGAGAGTCAGATAGAGTAGAAAACTATCAATTATTTTCCTGTCAATAAAATAGCACAGAGCTTTCTAATAGAAATGCAATGCAGGATAATTTTTAATTTTAGTGTTACATTAAAAAAAACCCACAATCTATAAAGAAACAGGTGAAACTTTACTAATATATTTTATCTAACCCAAGAGAGCCAAAATATTTTCATTGCAACATATCTTCAATATAAAGTTATTAATAAGATATTTTACATTTTTTTTCTTATTAAGTCTTCAGAATCCAGTGCAGATATTATGCTTACAGAACGTCCACTTTGGACCTGGTCCATTTCAAATGCTCTGTAGCCACCTGAAGTTGTATGAAGATGATCGCTGATTATCTTCTTTCAGTCTCTTTCCCAAACTCCTAACTCTTATCTCCAATTGCTACTGTTCATTTCCAGCTATATATAATAAACCATGACTGACAGTAATATTTGTCCTCCTCCTCTAATTTCATGGCTTCACTGTTTAGATTCTCTATTTTGGTGGATAGCTTTATTATCTACACTCCCGTCATTGTTCAAATTAGAAATCTGAAGGATATGCTCTACTTTTCCCTCTTCCTCATTCATCTTCAATTGAATAAGGTCAAAAACATCCTGAGTTTGCACTCTTTTGTTTCTACACTGTCTCAACATCATTCAAAGCTTTAAATATCATGTGTCTGGATTATTAAGGACTTCCTGACTCATCTCTCTCCCATCCATCAATCCCCACTACTTCAACCCACCCTCTACACTGAAGGGAAACTGGTCTCTTGAGCACACATACTATTAATTAACTTTTTAAAAAATTAACATTGAATTACATTGCTCTTTTAAATAAAGATCTCATAGAGATTCTTCTGGCTATATTTTTGTTAAAAAAAAAAACACATGTCACATCTTCTCTATGTATTAATTATTGGAAATATAGCAGCAAACAAGACAAACAGTCTTCCTATTTTCAAGGAGCTTAAGTGAAGTGTCCATGAAATGCCCACTAGGACAAAAGGGAAGTTTTTAAAAATATGACTCCCTACTACCTACCCAGTTTTCCCTGATCTAGTAAATACATGACTAAGTGAACTACAGACTCCACCCCCCACCCCACAGCACCAAGGCTTTTAAAAAAATAGTTTCATCAGAATTATTGGAAGACTATTCAAATTTTATTATTTCTTAGGTAACTAATGACCACTCAAGTTTATCACCACATAAAGCTGAGATTTTATATAAAACTTTAAATGGAAGAGAAATGGTTCTAACTTTAAACATGAGTGTTATATACCATTTTATGATAATATTTTGCTTATGAATTATAATAGTATTGATCTGAGATCTCTTCTATTCGTGTATTTGCTTCAGTACCCTCATTTCTGCGTAGTTCTAAATCTTATTCATTGTACTGTTTCTTGCCTGTTTTCATTCCTATGGAAATCTACTAAAAATTACCTTTGGGTTATGAGAAATAAGACATCTTTTAGAGGACATATTCCACTCTGTAAATTCATATGAATCATACTACAAAGTTAGATTATCGTTAAAATACTGGGTTATAGAGCTTCGAGTTCTTACTTTGGATCCTGTGGATCCGGCTAGAGCAGAAGGAAATAAAGAGTGTGAAGAATTGTGCATGAAGTTTTATGGGCCAGACCTGAAAATGGCAAACTTCATTTCTGCCAACTACTTCATTGACCAGAATGCAGTCACATGGTCTGGGAAATAGAGTCTTCCTGGATGCCAAGGGGAAAAAAGAAAAGGTTTTTGCATATTTGCATATATTTGCTCATTTCTTTTCTGTAAGGAAGTGAATATTTCTATACTCACTTCATAAATGAAGTCAGGAGTAACTAAGGAGCTTGCTTAAGATGGCATAGCCAAACAACAGGGATGGATAAAATTCAGACCTGAGGAGCATGACCCAACCATTTAGCAGTCTACAAATTGTTTCAGGCTGCTTATTCCTTTCTTGGGCCTCTCAAAAATGAAGGGGAGACAGTGGTTGCCTTATTTTCACTTCATGACTCTTTGTAGTAATACATTTGATTGATAAATTTGAAAGAAACATCCAAGCATGCTTGACTCAGTGCCCCTAATCTATATAGACCAGCCTATTTTCCAAATGTTTCTGTTCATCTTCCTGCTGTATTTGAAGTGCCTGCCTAATCAGGGAGACACTTTAAGGCGCTGCCTGAGACTAGTGTTTGGGATTGGAGAGAAGGTTACACAGGATGTGAATCTTAGAAGGACCTGGCCATGGATCCAAACCACTTTCCCCAGTAAAACTTCTCACTAGTATAGCTAATATCTTCATCTTTCTCCATCTCCATCCTTTGTCCCTGATGGTTCCAAGTTTGTTGGAAAGAATGGGGTATAGCTGGTCTAAGAGTAATCTACTATTTTATTTCTTCTCCTAGAGTAGTAATGTATTAGTATGCAAAAGAAAAAAAATTAGTGTATCCTAAGGTGACTGACTCACTCCAAGAAGGAAATGTAGCTGCCAGAAAATCCAAGACAATTAAAGCCCTAACAGCTTTTTTATATTGTATAATACTCAACACTTACTCTTAACCAGGCTATTTAACTAATGTTGGTTATAACCAGTAATGAGGTAGTACCTTAAAATGAGTGGTTAGTAATATAAATGACTTCAAGGACAGTTTTGTCTTTCCTTAGAATGTATAGAAGCTTAACATCTCATGATGGCATGGTAACTAATGCAGATACTCACATGAGAGGGGAAACTGAGCTCAGAGAGAGAACACAAGACAAAAAGTTCGTGGCAAAAGACAAATGAGGACAAAGGACTCCTGGGACTTGGTCCAGTTTCCATTATTTAATTTTTGAGAGCAAATATATTCTTTATTATGAATAACGTACTTCACTTGCAGTGAAACAAAGTATCCCAACATATGCTCAATAACAGAAGGTTAATATTTCACTTCGATTAATCCACGAAGTGAATCTAACTGCAATTAATAAAGACTAGATTTTAGATATTTTTTCTAATATGATTTTTTAATGAATATTTCTTTTTCCACGGTGGAAAACAAATACGAAGGAAACTCAAGTAAATATACTCTGAGTCATACATGAGTGCAAAGCCAAGTTAGAAAATAAGGTAAAGTCCCTCTCTACCACTTAGAAGTACAACGTAATAAAATTCATTATAATAGCATTCTAGTTTTGTCATAAAACCATAACAAACCATAGTTACAACATGAAAAATAGAGTAACTAATATTTTGCCTAGTAAAACTATAGTAAATTGTTTCTAGTAATAGCAACACTATAATAATTATACTGAAAAATAGCTGCAAGTTACGATCTGTATATTTACTACGCTATTATAATAATTATAGTTCTACCATAGATTTCTTCTATACAAAAGCTAAATTTACTCTAGTAATTGCATTCTCTTTTCTCTTCCACATAATTATAAGAATATTAAAGTGTAACTTTTGATTTGAAGTATGAAAGCTTGAAGTTTGTTATTTTTTACCATTATTAGATGATTGGGAATTAGGGAAGATTATGCAAAGAAGAAAAACACAAAATTTTTCCAAGAACAAATACACCTACCTGTGTAAGACCAGTGAATAGTTAGCAGGACAGCAAAACCAAAAGGTGTTATTACCAAAATTTAAGTGTAAAAAAAAAAGTTGTCTTAATATGTAGAATACAGAAAAATTCCAAATAACTCAACCAAAAGAAACTCTTTGTTTTTTGTCGTCTCCAAGAAAAGTCTCTTTTCCTTTTTCCTGAGTGGTGACATGGACCAGTGCACCCAGATTCCTCCTGCTGCTCCAGCCTTCAGACAATGGCAAGGGCTCATCACCCCTGAAAGGTAAAGAATTTCTAAGGGAAAAATGACCTAAAGGGGCTTGCTGACATTCATCAGGAAATGCAGTATACTGTTGAATTTCAAGAGCCTAGAAAGAAATCAAAGCAGTTCCTTGGCCATAGCTAGTCATAAATCATTAGATATAGACATTTTTATTATGAGGATTCAAGTCAAAAATTTTTAAAGAAAGAAACTTGAGCTTCTGTAGGAAGTAAGACTCTCTCCCTCCATCATTTTCTTCTACCTGTCCTTAAAGTGGAGTGAGCATACTATTGCAGACTGGCTAATCAAAAGAAATGAAATCTTGCCATTTACAACAACGTGGATGGAACTAGAGGGTATTATGCTGAGTGAAATAAGTCAGAGAAAGACAATTATCATATGATCTCTCTGATATGAGGAATTTGAGAGGCAGGGCAGGGAGTCATGGGGGGTAGGGAGGAAAAAAATGAAACAAGATGGGATCAGGAGGGCGACAAACTATAAGAGACTCTTAATCTTACAAAACAAACTAAGGGTTGCTGGGGGGTGGGAGGGAGGGTAAGGGTTATTGGGTGATGGACGCTGGGGAGGGTATGTGCTATGGTGAGTGCTGTGAAATGTGTAAACCTGATGATTCACAGACCTGTACCCCTGGGGCAAAGAATACATTATATGTTAATAAAAGTAATTTGATTTAAAAAAAAAAAAAAACAGACTGGCTAGATGTTCACCAAATCTGTCTCTATTTCTAGGACATAGAGTTAAACTATATTTCCCAGCTTGTTTTTAATTAGGTGGGGGCCATTGGACTCTATTTTGTTTTGGCCAAGAGAATATTCGCCACTTCTAAGACCCCAACCTTGTGAGATCTTCACTGAGGTGTCCCTCCTACAGCTTGTAGAGATGAGAGCAATGCAAGATGAAAAGAACAAAGTCCCTGTGTCTCCAGTACATAGGAGATCTTCCCAACCCACATGGGTTGCAAAGTGGGCAAGGAATTTATCTTTACTGTATTAAGCCACTGATAATATGATGTTGTTTCTTATAGCACTTAACCTTCCCTGATAGAAGCTCAAGTTCCACTGTTATCTCTACATGCTGCTTTAATATGATTTTAGAAGCCACCACAGAAAGCAACTTTAACTGTGTTTCTTTTTTTCTTTCTCTGCCTTCCGTCACTCCTGCCTGACTGGCCGGGCTTCCTTCCTTCCTTCCTTCCTTCCTTCCTTCCTTCCTTCCTTCCTCTCTTTCCTTGTTTTCCTTCCCTGCTATTGGAGGTGTAGGTAGAGGGTTGTCATTTTCCCTTTAGCCCTTATTTCCTTGTTCTTTCTTTCTTTCATCCCTCAGTACCATCTCTTTGCTTGTGTTTTGAATTCTATTTAGAATAATATTATAAACTCAGATGTGTAATGTTTTGACTGTAACCTCTTAAGAACTTCTGCTGAATATCTATACAAATCCAGTCCTGAGATTTAAGCAATAAAAGGTTTGTGTATAAACTGTCTAAATAGCTTGAGGATGTATTACAGCAGTGAATTTCCTGTTATTTAACTCTACTTAAGGTAAGGCAGAAAAACACCAATGATTTTAATTTTGAGTTCTATAATTCCTAAGGCAGAAAGAGAATTACGTTTCATTATGTTTACAGTTTTTGTTCTGTATTTCCTGCCTATTGCTTGTTTTCAGAACTTGCATCGTGTTGTCTTCCTTCAACCCAGTTTCTTATACACACCTCTGCGGTGACGTTCCAGACAACTGCTTTCACTTCCTGGGAGAGAAGCTGCATAGCCAGTTTCCCAACCCCACAATTATGGCCACATTTTATAAAAACTGTTTCAGCACTTTTCCCAAATTGAAAAAGATCACCTCCCTGTGTTCCCATTGCCTTTGTTTTCTGAAATGGAACTCATCTTACTCTACCCCTTACAGCCTATATTACAAGGTATTATCCAGAACACACAAATACCTGTCAGGGTCTTTCTGCCCTTAGCAAATTTCCCTTTCAACCAAAAACTTGAGAGAAGAAAAAGCAGTAAAGCCCCAAGTGCAATATATGTATGTGTATTAGACTGGGCTTATTATTTTTTAATTGCCTAGAAGTGAACTTTTTTTTTTTAATAGAAATTGTCAAAACCAAGTTTCACTTGAAATGACATTTGGATTTCATTTTTTATACCTTGCTGACATGAGATAATCTGGTTAATTTGTTTGGAAGACAGCCAGCATGGGAACACTTTGCTGCTACTGATCTGTTGGTTTGGGTTGGAAAGGCTCCAACACCATTGCTGAGGAGATGTCCTTCCCAAGTATTTCAGTTCTCTTTCCCCCAGTCTACAGCAAACTTCTGGAGTCCTCTTGGACTGGAATTTGACCCCAGAATCTTTAACACAGTGCTAAATGCGGTTTGATATCCTTTGGTCAGAATTAAAGCTTGAGTCCGAAACTACCTGCTGTCTCTTTACTACCACATTTCTGAACATGAGTTTTAAGATCAGAAAGGCCTATGTTCACATCTCTGCCACTAACTTGTCATTAATTAAAAGAATATTTGGGGAACTGGTATTTTCTCATGGAGGATAATGATTGGCCCTTAAAAGTGAGGCTGGCACCCTTCTTTCTTCTTATTTTACCCAGCCCTCCTTGGGCAGGAACATGGCCTCAGAGGGGTAAGGTCATAACTGGGTGAGGCACCTGCTGTCTCACAGATCCAGAGTCCTGACAATTTCCCCTTTACCAAACTCTGTTTGGAAATGCAAAAGGTCTAACTTTTACCCTCCTTTAATCAGAGTACACCAGTCAAAGGGTGGCTACACTTATGTCTAGAGCATTTATACCTGCCCTTCTTCTAATAGCAACCACTTCTATTCAGGGCACTTCTCTTGCCTCTTGCTATAGCAAAAACATACCCAAATACATTCCTATGTGCATGCACATACATGACATCAGAGCCAGGTAGGACATCTTGATGTATATGTCAGTTACCCAAAACAATGTCTTGCACATGATTAAGTATGACGTACATGTTAGTTCACTTCTTTTTCTGAGTGTCTGTATTGTTTTTTGCTCTTTTAATTATTTTATACTTTATTAAAGAGACTGGGGGTGGAAGGGTGTCTTATTCAATTAGAATTCAACCGAACTCCACCTAAGGTGAGTAGTTGAAATGCTAAGTACTCTTAGATTTTATAAATGGAAATCCCCGATCACTAGAAACAGGCCTATTAGGGAAGGTTTTCTTTAAAAAGTTTTCTTTTTTCCTTAATTATGTAAATATAAAGGGTAAATAGCTACCCAGTATTGAGAAGACAATGGAATAAGAATGATCAGGAATGCGTTTGTTTTTTTAGAATTCCAACCCCGCTTTGGTATACAGAGAACTGGAGACTATGACCAATTTACAGACGATACTCAGAAGGCTTCAGATACAAGGAGATCACAAGGGTGAATGTGGGTGCTCTACTTAAGGTCCAATGGCAAGGAAGAGCAGTAACGCTCCTAAAATTCAATTATCTGGAGAAAAGGAAGAATCTAGGTTAATGTTCTGCTCTTTCAACAAGGGATTAAGTGTTCATTAGACAGAGTTTTTTGTATGTCTGTTCATTTGTCACTGTTCATGCCAGATCCTGGAAGCTTCTACTGACCCAGCCTCACTGGCACAGTAGCTGGAGTTTGGGGAATGAAGGCCAAGCCTGTGAGTGTGGATTAAAGAGAGCTGGAATGTGGGCACTCGTGCAACACTGGCAGAGATTTGAGCATGGCGGGCAACTTGGCACAGTAGACTGGTGTCTCCACGTGGCAGCAGCAGGCCATGACAGTGCTGAGATTCTAGATCCTTGCAGACCAGGTGCAGTGCTCCAGTCGGGACAGTTTCTGCTCCAGGAGAGACCGAACCCCCCACAGGGGCTCTTCGGCCTTTGGTGTGGGGGAATTCAAGACAAACATCCAGGATTTCTCCGCTCATATGATTCCTTTTTCAAATGGTTAACTGAAAAAAAATTAAAAATGGATGTTTATGAACTGAACTAGTGAAGCAAGACACTGGGTAAGTTTATATGTGTGAGGTTGTCTATTCCCCCTCTTTCCTGCTCTGTGATATAGGGAACAGGAGAAGGTAATCTATGCTTCCATAAATGGCAAAAGTCTTATTGACTATTACCTATAAAAAAGAGGCTAACAAAAACACTCCAAATTCAAATATATAGATGACAATTCAGAACTACGCATATAAGGATCTTCAAGATTTATCATTATAGGTAGTGAGACTTTTTATAATAATGTGGATAATTAGAGCCCACCCGCTGCCGTGAAGCCATAATTCTACACAAGGAATTTGGTTTGAGTTGTTAACCTTGAGAAGTGGTATAGAATCATGACAAGTATTGATTCAAGAGCCTGACTGCCAAGTTGTTCTTGCAGCTCTGACACTTGCTAGCTTTGTGCCTTAACTTCTCCAGCCCTCAGTGTCCAAAGTAGGAAGCTGGGAGGGTAATAATGGGACCTATCTTACAGATCTTATGTCAGAATTGAATGATTATATAATTTAAAGTTCTTAAAAGAGTGCCTGGCACAGCATAATAATTACATATTGTTATAGTTATTATTGTTGTAGTTTTACCAGTAGCAATGGCACTAGTATTAGGTCACTTGACTTGGATGGGAGGAACATTAGGCCCTTCTTTCCCAGATAAAAGGAACTGTAGCCCAAGATGAAAATGAAGAAAGGGAAAGGAAAAAAAAAAAAATTTAAAATGGGACAAACAGTTGATAGCACAGAAACACTAATTTGAAACATTGGGAAGAGAAAAATTTTCCAACAGTGTTACACATTTAATGAGTATGCAAAATAAAATCCTGAACCAATATATAAGAACAAGAACAACAACAAAACTTTGTAAAATGGAAGTCCAGATTCATTATATCTCAACTGGATTCCTCTCCCAGCACAGTAATGCCTTTTTCGGTATTCAAATATGAAATAGCCACCAAAAACATACTCCCCACTCCCCTTTAGCCACAGGGTCCCAGGGATGCAAGAAGTTAGCTTATAGCCACTGGTTGTTAATGACTAAGCAAGATGATCATTAGTAATAATTACCACACTTTAAAAAAATTAAATATGATGCATTTTGCTCTCTCACTGTATTAAGGAGACATGGCCTCTGGTGTGAGCCCAAGTAGGAACTACAGTCACAAAAATAACCTGTAAAACTGAAAGGAGTGGTGATTTTTTGGTGGCTTGCCATTGACTTCCTCTTTGTACTATTCTCCTTCTCCATACAATGACATGTATCAAAGTTACAGTAAAAAGGGGATATGTAAAAATATTAGTTTTGTCATATTATATAAGGGGAAAACGGGGGAAAAATTAGCTTTTTGTAAGATAGAGACATACATATCTTAGAGAAAGATTTTTTTTTTAAAGTTATGCCTACTCTAACAGTCTATATGTATGCTAATTTAGTTGTAGTTGTATTATTACCAAACTACCAATTAAATTTGGTAGTCCTTTTCTCTCAAGTCTTTTATTTCTTCTTTTATTTCTTTTTGGTTTATGAGAAGGGATCCAAGTGTCAAAAACTTGCTATTTCACAAAACTGATTCATTACTTGATTTTTATTTTTTAAAACCGTATCAAAAACTGATCCAAAGTGTTCGTGTATCTCAACTCAGAAACCAAAAGTGACTAATGATCTGACCTCGTTGAGGAAACTGGGATTAGTTAATGAATCATTCATTATTCTCTGACGCTCAGAGTCTCTAAAAATGGGCCCATTTTTTTCCTTCATTTTTCAATTGGCTCTGTCTGCTAATTTTAAGTTTTTACTTTTTTTTTTTTTTTTTTTTTTTTGTATGAAGGGAATGGTCTTCATATAGCTTTTAAATGACCCAAAGGAGAAACCAGAGTTCACAATTTGGAAAAACTAATGCTTCAAATTAGTAACTGCATCTGACATCAACATCTATGATTAGAAGCAAACTCCTGCCAACATGACTGATGGCACCAACCAAAGGGAAAGGAAAGCAGAGATACCTGTGAAAAAGCAACCCATGGCGGGGGAAAGGAGAGTCCAGACAGTATTGGACAACATGAAATTACTACATCACAATTTTTTAAAATGGGGATGATATTCATTCACACAAATGCAACTGTCAAGAGGATTAAGGGACCATACAAAATTGTTTTATGACCTAATGGTAATACATAATTCAATACATGAATGTCACAGGGTCTTCTGCTAGGAGCTCATTAGGTGGGTCATCATGTTCTGGGACATATACTGGGACAAACTGCTCAGAAAATACATCATTTTTCTTTTGCTTTTTTGAATAATTTGTTTACTCGGATTATAAAAAGCATGCATTGGAGAAAACCTAAAGCCTATAAGGAAAGAATAAAGAAACCAAACATAATCTCACAATCCAGAGATAACCTTTATTAATTATTTTATATGGTTTTTTTTTGCACATAGGTGTGTATGTATGTTAATGTTACAATATAGAAAGACATTTTTGGTTGCTTTAAAAACTATATATATTTTTTAAGATTTTATTTATTTATTTCATGGAGAGAGAGAGCACAAGCTGGGAGGGAGGAGCAGAGGCAGAGGAAGGAGCAGGGAGCCCGACGTGGGGCTGGATCCCAGGACCCAGGGATCATGACCTCAGCAGAAGGCAGACATTTAACTGACTGAGCCACTCAGGCACCCCTAAAACTGTATTTTAATATAATAATAGTAGCTGTTATTTGTATGAAATTTAGAAAATTGGGGGGAAAATTTAAAAAAAGAAAAATTCATAATTCTACTTTCTCTATATTTAGGTATCTTGGTCAATGCTATTATTTTTTTCTTTATATGTATATTTGCTAACACTCTACATCCTATTTTAACTTAATTTTTTAATCCAGCATCATATCATGTACAGCTTACCAAGTCATCAAAAGTGTTTCTATAGCATGTCTCTTATCATTCCACTGAATGGCTATACCATTGTTTAGCCAACATATAACAGGATATTTGAATTACATGAATACCAAACACTTTTTTCAATAATAGATTTTTGTAAATTGAGAACCATGGCCATGAGTATTTGAGAGTAGTATGTGATAGTAATAACTAACTCATCTGCAACTAGAAAACCAAGAAATCCATTATGGTGTTCGCATCTAACAATATCAACAATACTAAGCCTGCCTAGTGGCCATTGACTGAATTATTAACTTACCAAAAGAAGTCTGCAAAATAGCAGCAGTTTAATTCAGAGTAGCCAACCATGACCCAGACAGAAAGGTCTGTATATCCTCTTTCCTGTATGACAGTGTTGTTATTTACTAATTTACCAAAGAGAATAATAAGAGGGATATTTGGTATTTTATAATCAAACATCATTTCACAAATGTCCATCTGCAAATTCATACTAATCATTGGAATTAATTACTATTTACAGCCACTGTATGAAAAAATTTTTTTTTGTTTGCAGGTTCTATAAATGGAAAAAATAAAAAGATATAAGACAATGTGACTTTCATACAACAACAGGGGAAATCACCAGCAAACAAAGCAAAAATCCTTATTTTTCCCCTTGCTTCCCCATTTAAAAAAGAATTAAAACTCAAAGCAGGAAACCCACATTAAGAATATTTTCTTGAATAAGACGTACTTAATTCTTTATATATATTTGATGCTACCCATTCTTATAGAGAAGTTTATGCTTTTCTAAAACATCTACATGGTCAGGGTATCAAACCAAGCAATGTATTTAGTCAAGTTTACTAAAACATTAGTTAATTTTAACCGTGTCATCAAACTGACCATTTGTTTTGACTAGAAAGAACTTTAAAGAAAGAGGATGTATGTATAGTTTATGTAGGCGTATACTACACAGTTTTTACATTTATCAAATTTTTTTATTAAACTATTCATTATTTCCAGATTTGCCAAATACATTTCTGCCTCTCCCACTGATGAAATACACCCACCCTTCCTTGTAGTCCAGGTTCTGGTCCCGGGTAGTCTTCCCCTTCACTCACCGCCCCAGCCTTCCCTGAGCCACAGCACACTTTTTTAATTGAGTAAACCAAAAAATCAGTTTAATCTAACAGTATTATCAGATGGTCATAGGTATTGATTAGATAAAGTCTCCCAGGGATGAGGATTACTAAGTGTGAATATGAATTTGAGCTCTATGTATATAGCATAATTGCTTTATCCATTTTAAATGCACATATATTTTCATGTTTGGAAGAAAAATGCTGATCTATCTATAGTGTTGCAGCAGACTATCCTCTCTCCCTTCCAAAATCCTTATAAACAGACAAATTTCAGGCTCTTCTCCAGAGAAATCTTGCTGAACAGTGTTGCTAATACTGACCATTCAACTAAACCAGACAATTAGTAAACAAGTAGCAGAGATGTTCAGAAAAATCAAACTCCTTTTCTTCGATCAAAATCATTGGTAAATTCAGTTAAATCCATTGAGCCGAGATCTTCAAATAGACAATACTCTAAAAGTCTTCATAGGTTTTACAGGATGAAAACAATTTCATTTTAAAAGTATGATACACAGTATAACAGAAAATGTAAAAGTATCTTCACAACAACAGTACTCAACTAAAAATAAGCAGCAGAGAGTCAACCATGTGGAAGAGTTTCTACCTTATAAATTCCCAAGGGCTTGAAAAGGAAAG